>NC_051391.1:10912792-10916606 GCF_015228065.2 Penaeus monodon | reverse complement strand
TAATCACAGTAACCCTCTTATGATTATTTATTTTATTGTGTGGTTCATCAAGAGTATGACCCCAGGAGCTCACACTTGACTTTAAATTTAAATAGTGCCTCCTCTAGATAAAGCCCAAGTGGATTTCCCATAAAAGGGGAAATTTGTGGCTTGGCCATAGAGAGGATTGGGCGCTACCTCTCTATCTGTGTGTGTCTATATAGATAGAAAATAGATAGATAGATATTGGGTGCGTGTGTGAATGGGTTTAACAGGTAGATATAGATTTGTGTGTGCTGTATACACACACAAGCTGTGAAAAGTTTAAAAGCATTTCTCAGATTCAGTCAAAAAAAAAAATTTCTCATTACATACACTGTTCTTCATATGGAAGTGTAAATTGCATAAGGTTTTCCATCTCATCGTATTCACCACTATTGGTCCCATGTCCAAATCAGACAGCTGGGTAATTCCAATGACCATGGACTTTACTTGACTTTTTTCCTTGAATTATACAAAAAATCAAATATACAGCATTTTCTTGGATATTTTTTGAGCCTGTAAGGTTATATCACAGAGGTACAGAATGAAGACATTCATCCCACCGAAGTCACGTGACTTCGGTGGATACGTTTTTGGAGATTCTTATCTTTCGTTCCAGCGACCGTTTTTGACTGACTTCTAATCTCCCCCATATAGAGTAAATATGTATTTTAAATGTACTGCTAAAAAGGGACAGAACATTTTATAAACCCTTACAATAAAAAAACTTTCATCAAGAAACTTACAATCTCTTCGTAATTAATGAAGATATAAATCACAATCACAATTATTATATATATATATATATATATATATATATATATATATATATATATTATATATATTTTATACTTATATATATTTTATATACATATATATATTTTAAAATATATTATAAGCCGCATATCTATGTGTGTTGTATGTATCTTTATATATATATATATATATATATATATATATATATATTTTAGTATTTCTTTTTTATATATTATTTTGTTTTTATCTCTTTATTTTTATTGTATATCTATTTTATTCTTATATATTTATATCTATTTTTATTTTCTATTATTCCCCACCACCCACACCACCCCACCACCACATAATATATATATTATATTATATATTATATATATCTTATATATATTATTTATATTTATATATATTATTACATATATAATTTTGTAAGCGCCCCGTGACATGGGAGCACCACTGTCACCAGATGTGAGCGAGGCGAGAGATGGACTTGGGTGGGTCAGTGAAGGGGCTTAACTTGCTGGTTTATTCTTTAAGGGGGAGGACGAGATGGTGGAGCTGGACCCTGGGGTGGCTTGGCCTGTCTGCCGGTCTCCCCCCTGCCTTACAGACGTGTCCTTTTATGCGGCGGTTTCCCTTCGAGGGCGGATGTTTATCCCTGTGCGAAAAAAACCCGGGCGACATGTGCGTCCTGCCCAAGGAGAAGGACAGCTTCTTGGACTGGGAATTGAAGTGAAGTGTTTCACCCGGGTCTTGCTACGTATTGTTGACATCGCTTGGCCACGCCCAAGTCTCGTCCTCGAGCATACTGTACGCTTGAAACGATGCAGAAAGGGGTTCTGTTCGGTTTTTTACAGATGGTTCCTGGTGATCCGGGGGGTCGCTAGGATCGTCGCATGCCAGGGTAGGGGGGTTTCGCACTGGGGTGAAACATTCATAGCGGGAGGGTCCATCGTCTTCAGAAGCTGAAAAATAAGTGTACCAGGCCAGAAAAAGGACTAAGGAGGAGGATATGCTTGTCATTCACCTTACTAAGTTGCAAGAAAAATGAGAGCATAATAAAGACAGTTTGTCACAAGAAGGGCGTGTCAAGTAAGGTGTTAATTAATTGGATGTGTCAATTAGCGAGTTTCAATAAGGTACCATCATATTGAAGAGAGAAAAATTAATTGATAAGAATCCATATCTTTGGGGTAAATAGGCAATATATATGCTTCGAACAAATAGGCAGCTGGGCCTGAACTTAATTCTAACAGTGCGCGTCTCTGCGCTTCAATCGTATGAGCGTGTGTGCGACGGGCGCAAGATTCCTTCGTTTACGGCCATGAGCCGGGATTAAAATTAACTTGCGGTGGTAATAACTGTGCAAGCCTATATAAAGCATGGTATCTGCAATGCGTTGCTATTATTTGCAACTGGAGACACTACCATCAATACATATTCACCAAACCTTAGACTAAAGAAGCATAAATTCCAGCATTACTGAGGACAAGATATCGAACTTCTAGAGGACGTCGTAAAAGAGATTTGGGTTCAGTTACTAGTCATAGGGATGGTACATAGTAAAATCCATAATCCTAGGGTGAATTCCGTGTAGAATGGGCAGGTAGGTGTACTGGAGGTGATCTAAATATATGTGTGAATGAGCGACCGATTTGCACGGCAAGTATGAAGAAACAGTGATATAAAGAACACAACGATATAGTGTATACACAGAATATAACAATACGCATTTGTTCTGAGAGAAATGATATATACTAAATTGTGCGATTTGAGGATAAAAATTATAATAGACAGAAAAATACTAACACAATACATCAATTACGGATGGTTAGGCTGGGGAATGAGTGGAGTGAGGGGGGCTGTCACTTAGGTTTGATCTCAGCGTGTGATTCGTTTGCTGTGTTGAAAAAAACAATGGTTGACAGCGAAAAGATGTAGTATAGAGTTAGTAGTGTGCGTTCGTAGAGTGGCGTGCACTTGAATTTGAAATAAGGCGACTTGTATGCAAGTGTGGGGGGGTATAGGGAGGGCAATATTTACTCTGGCACTAATAGGTACACTTACTTTTAATAGTGATGAGGAAGTATTGGTGGTAGTAGGTAGAATTGTGACTTCATCGCTGTGCTGACGAGGGTTCGCGAAAACTTGGCGAGGTAGGTGAGCCGGATTGGCGAGTGTGGCAGCATAGAGTGAAAGGATACATCTTCTGCGATTTCGTCAGGAGGGTAGCACATGCGTGAGTGGTCAGCACGAAGTAGTAGGACAGACATGGTCCGGTCAGAAGAGGAGTTGGTAGCGATGGCTGAGAGTTTAAGGGAGGCCAGGAGACACTTCGACAGGAGTAACTTGTCTGTAGATAGCAACAGGCGTCGGCGAGGAGCATGAATGGGAGCACCACTGTCACCAGATTTGACGAGGCAAGAGATAACTTGGGTGGGTCAGTGAAAAGGGGCTTAACTTGCTAGTTTATTCTTGAAGCCCGTTATGAGACCCCCAAGAGGCCCCCGTGCCCCCGGATGGAGGACGAGGGGGTAGAGCTGGACCTTGTGGCTTGGGCCGTCTGCTGTGTCTCTCTTCTGCCTTACGGACGTGTCCTTTTATGCGGCGGTTTCCCTTCGAGGGGATGTTTTTTCCCTGTGCGAAAAGAGAAAGTCGGGCGACATCTGCGTCCTGCCCAAGGAAAAGGGGCACTGCTTGGACGGGTGTGAAGTGTATCTTCCGGTCCTTGCTACGTTTTTGTTGACAATATATATATATAATATTATATATATATATATATATATTATATATATATATATATAATATATATATATATACACCCAAACACACACATCCACACAACCACACAAAACACACATATATATATATATATATATATTATATATATATATATATATATATAAAATATATATATGTACACACATACACATACGCACACACACACACATGTGTGTGTGTGTGGCATATACATAAGTCTATTTCTGTTACCAGTGGACCACGTGGCCGTTTACCACGTGGCTCCAAAACCCAATAAGAA
>NC_051391.1:10892792-10907792 GCF_015228065.2 Penaeus monodon | reverse complement strand
AAACTTAAAACCCCCTGGAGGCCCCAGTTATGAATCATTCCAGTGCTAATTGGATGCGTTTTTGCTGAGAATTCTGCATTATTGCTGAGTGGCCATAATGCAAAATCATCAGCGTACAGTGAGCATTTAAGATTCCGAGGGGGAGCTGGTAAGATGTCATTTATCATGCATACAAATAATGTTGGTGACAAGTCCTTGTGGGACCCCGTTTGCCAGGACAAAAATGTCCGAAAAAGTGTCGGAAATTAATTTGACACCAAAAGTTTTGTCAGAAATGATATTTTGAATAAAACAAGGCAAGTTTCCATGTAATCCAAAAAGCAGAAAGTTTTCTGAGTAGGCTATATCGCCATGTCATGTCGTAAGCTTTTTCTATAGCTAAAAAACTGAAATCAATTTTTTTTTTTTTTTTGGCAATTGCCTCTTGAATATGACTGTCCAGCTTTACTATTTGATCGAGAGTTTGGCGCACCTTTCGGAAAACCGCACTGCTCGTCAACTAGCAAGGTAGGAGATGGCATATCTGGGGTTACCCCCTCCTTTCAATATGGGAATGATATGGGCGAAGTGCCATGAGTTTGGAAAAGTGTGGCTTTTCCAAATTTCATTGTACAAATTCTAGCAACTTAATCATGTCTCATGATTAAGATGCTTTATCATCTCATATCGAATCTCATCGGGGCCTGGGGATGTACCTCTACAGGAATTAATAGGAATCGACAAGCTCATCCATTGTAAGATCTTTATTGTAATCAAAGTCATCTCCTGTGGCAAAATTTAATTGGGGTTTCAGCTCAGCCGCTTCCTTGATGGTCAGGAGGCTTGTATGAGAGAACTGCCTGGTGAGAGCATTAGCAATGTCTCTAGGTGAATCTAAATTGTTCCCCTCGTGACTGATGTTGATTTTGAAAGATGTTTTTTTCTTATTGATTTTATTGATAGTGGACCAAACCTCTAATATTTTGGTATTGCCGTTAATTGTAAGACAAAGCTCTGCGTGGAGTCTCTTTTGCTTGTCTTATTAGTCTACGAGCCCCCAGCTCTTGCTTGTTTGTAGTTGCAAAAGTTCTCATTTGTGATGTTATTTTTTGAAAAGCCTGTAGGCCTTATTGCGTCGCACAGCGCCCTGCGGCAATCTGGTGTCCACCATGGAACTCTATGCTTAACGCTATCTGTCGAAATTTTAGGAATGGATAGCAATGCTGCTTCTATAATCGAATTCTGAATATTGTTTACTTTATCATCAATGGTTTCTCCAAAAAGTTCGAGCTTGACGCTCCCTTTTGAAGGCGACCCAATCTGCTCTTTTTACATTAAATTTAGTGCTGAAAAGGGGTTTCTCACTGTGTCGCATGAATATTTAATCAAAAAAGGGTGATAATCGCTTCCCAACGAGTCGTCATTGGTGTGCCACATGCACTTGGCTGCTATTGATAAGAACCAGTGATAAGTCAATAAAACTCAAATTACCGGTATTATCGTCCACCCCTCGGACTACCATCGTTCAGAAGGATTAAATCAGACTCATTAACAACTTAACTACTTGCTCACCTCTACCATCCACCCGCAGGGAATCCCATGACGTATGGTGAGCATTAAAAAAACCTAAAATTACTTTATTTTGTGGCAGACGTTCCTGAAGAGCAAAGAGCTCATCATAGATTATCACATTATCAGGTGGACAATAAACTGAACATACAGCCAGATACGTGCCACTAATTTTACTTTGCATGCGACAAACTCCAAATTAGATCAATAGTCACTTCTGTAAAGGAGGCTTTGGTGGATGTACATGGCGACTCCGCCTCCACCCTACCCTCACGTCCTTCCGACATAGATGGTAGTTCCTCACGAAAAGACCTCGTCAGAGCGGGGTGTGTTAAATGCGTTTATTGGAGAACTATAATATCGGGAAGCATAGGACGAAAGGGTAATAATTTAAGGTCATTTACTTTAGATCTAAGACTTCGACAGTTCCATTTCATATGGTCCCACGCGAAGATTAACGTTTTATGGGTTGGAAGCGCCTGGGCCACCAGTTTTTTTTCTTTTTATGGGGGGGAGACGCCTCCTCTCCCGGGACCTCTCTCGGGATGGTTTTTGGGGACAGAAGCCTCCTGTCCTGCACCTCCTGGCGAGGAGACGACTGACAGATTGCGATCCTGCTTCTCTCTCGAGAAGCCGATCGCAAGCCACGCGAAGTCCACGCAGGAGTCCCCCGGACGGGGAGGTGCGATCCGGTCTGTGTTCGTATCACCTCCTTAGGATTTTTTATGCTGGGGTTTATGCTGTCATTTGATCGACCATTTAGTCAAATTTATATACTTTAATATTTAATTTTAACGGGTTTTTTTTGAGTTCGGCAATTTCTTTATCCTTAGCTGCAAGCTGTTGACTGACATTACTTGCCTAGTTAGTTACTGTTTCAGCATAGGAAGTATCGGGTTTGTGTGTCAACTTCAACTTTCCTCTTAGCTTCAGAATACTAAATTCATGCTTTCTCATATATGCTAATGTCTCATCTCTTCTTCAGGATGCTGCACTCAGCAAATCCTGACAGATGGGGACCTCCACAGTTAGCACATTTTTTGGGAAAACTGGCTAGCACATGTGATGGTGTTCTGGGCTTCAACACATTTCAGCCAAACAAATTTACTCTAGTCTTTATCAATACATCTTAATGAGGTGTGTCCGAATTTTTGGCATCTATTACAATGCATTGGCTTTTAGACATAAGGTCTTACTTGAACACGTTCATAACCGACGATGACATACTCTGGGATTTTATTTTAAAGCAAAGGTCAAAAACCAGTCCCCGTTTTCGTTCGCACATTCCCGTCCTTCTTGGGGCATACAATGAACGTCCACTACGTTTTTTTTGGGTTTTTCATGCTCCAAAAATTTCACTTTCTTCCATCGTCCTCAAATCCCTGTGAAAGATTACTCCCTTACAGGTATTTGGGCCAATAGGAACAGTTACTTTAACTCGAAGATCATGAATTTGCGTCAGCTTAAGTTAATCCTTAATCTGTGAGTTGTATTGTACTTTATCAAGGAGGCATCCATCTCGCAATTTTTTTGACAAAATCAAAATCGCCGTCCACTTGATCATCAAGGACCTTTTTGTTATGTAGAGAACAACAGTGGAACGGTTGTAGAAACTAATAACAGGACTGGAAAGCGTTAACCTACGTAGACATCCTGTTGACTTGTTACGGACTTTCTAGTCATAAGAATAACAAGAGTTTTCTTTTCCCGTACTAACTTCATTTTGTATGTTGTTTATACCTTGGAAGAGAGCTAAAAATAGAAAAAAAGAGAGGAATAAGGGTTGTTTATCGGGTGTTTCATTCAACTGTTACCTTGCCAGACACTTTCTCTATCTGTGAAGCATAATTAGTATGAAATCATCAAGAGTATGTTAATATCGAATAAGGAATGAGTAGATACAAGGCATACCCCCTGTTAAACTCTCACCCGTCGGGCTTTTTGTTAAAAAAGTGTAAATATTTTCGTTCTGAAATGTTTTACAGCTGACATGTTTTTGACATTTATAAGTGTGTATATTGTTAAACGATGAGAATCAGGTTAGATATGGCCCACTACAGATAAAGTTAAGCTATTTCTGACCAGTTTCATCCTGATAATTTTTCCTCTACACTATTTCTTATCCACATTTTTTTTTCTTTGGCATATCAACTAGCCTGATTCTTATTTTAGTTTTAACTTGGACTTTCGGACAAAATATATAGACTATATATATATATATAAAATATATATATATATATATATATATATAATATATTATGTATATATAATTTTGTATATATATGTATATATATATATATATATATATATATATATATATATATACTATAACTATACATCATGCAGAGTAACGATGAGAAAATGCTAAGAAAAGTTCAATAAAACGTCATCAAATCAGTCATGACGTCACTTATTCTCTTACGTCAGGTTTAGGGTGCACAATGGAGACCCTTGCCAAAAAGAATCACGTCTAAACTCAACCATTCTCGCCTCATTCTTGTTTTTACTAAAGGACTTGCACATCTTACAGAGTGGTGCTCTCAAAAATATTTAATCGTTGCGCTTATAGTTTTAATTTTGGGGGTTTAATATTAGACAAAATAGGCAATATTGTGCAACGAGAGAGGCTAGTTCACGCCCACCCTAGTCACTATAGTCAAAAACCTAGAGACATGAGATCACTGACTGACTTTCTTAGTGATTTTTCATAATTCTTTTTTTTAACGCATTATAAGCTTTCATATGTCTCACCCACTTTTTGCTTCACATCTAATTTTTTTCCCACAGGTAGGCCCTATATCTTTTTTTCCCTCGCCACTTCCTTTTTTATATATGTTTCAGTTCCAAATAACATCCTTGGAACTTGGTAATAGCCCTTCATTAGTACTTGATAGCTTCTAACAAAAAATCAAAAATAAACAGGCAACACTGAAATACTGGTAAAATAGCAAATAGTGTTAATCTATAAATTATGATTTGTAAACTTTTTTTTTCAAAGATCCATACATATTAAAGTTAAACGGGATTTGCCGAGTTATAACGTACGCTGAATCGTCTTGACGCAACTCGACTCGCTTGGTGTAAATGCAAACTTGTGGTAAAAGTGATGAGAAAAGAATTAGGATGAAATATGTGTGTGCTGTGCTTTTTCTGGGCGCGGGGCTAAAATATGTATTGTTCTACATGGTGTAGCAAATGGGAGAAGCATAAACATATATTTTTCGCGTTTGTCATTCTACTAAAGATCCTTAGCATAATGAAGGAAGAAAAAGGAAGGGAAGCTATCTACCTGGAAATTAAGGGGGAAACCGTAGAAAGAAAGTGAAACTCCTGGAGGTTGGAGAGCGTAGTGCTTTTTTAAGCCAGCTCAGGTGTTTATATTGCAGGTGTCAGTACCGCGATGGCATCCTGTTGCGGGGAAACCCTCCGCCTGCCTCTTTACCATCACGTATATAGGGAGCGAATTCGGTGGGTCCCTCTTTTATTTCCTTTGTCTGAAAAACCTAAGGGGTTTGGGGTACAGTGTTGTGAAAAACTAAAGTAGAACATACAAAAAATGTGTTGAAAGGGAAATATGCAAAAGATAAATAGAACATGGTGCTAAAATAAGAATAGAGGAAACAAAAAACATGGTGAACAAAAGAAAGAAAATGTGAAAAAACAGGATCATAACGGTGTTTTTTTATTCTCTCTCTCTCTCTCTCTCTTCTCTCTTCTCTCTCTCCTCTCTCTCTCTCTCTCTCTCTCGTCTCTCTCCCCCTCTCTCTCTCTCTCTCTCTCTCTTATCAAGCGGGAATGGTCCCGTTATAAATGGGTTATTGCAGATGAGATCCTCGCCTGCTTCCCCTCCAGCTCCTGCGGGCTGAGAGCGAGGTTCAGTGGGTCACTTATTTTGTTTGTTTAAATTGCAAAATTTAAATAATGGAAACATAAACATAAAACAAGTTTAGTACAGTATATCCTTCCAGTGTATCAGATAAAATGAAATATTCACATAGTTCTTTAAAACCTCGTGTTAGGGGGTCTGAAGGTTGTATCACATGACATTCGGGGATATAGTACTCAGGTGTTAGCTGCTTCCCCCATTTTCACAGTCTACATACAAATTCATCTACACTTGTACCGTGCAGTTGCCAGTACATTCTATAACCTTAAACATATTTTGACTATAACCACGTTCGTTTTTCTGGTTTGACTTCGATGTCACTCCCAAAGGGCTTGCTATCTCTTTACTGATCGTAGTGCCTTATGGTACAGTTTTCAGGCCTTTGAGTGTTCGTCGATTTACCAGTTCTTCCCTTTTGAGAACTTCTTAAAATGTGTGCAATCCTAGCAAGGGCATCCCAAGATCTTGGGTTTTCAGTTTTCTTTGCTTTGATATGTTTGCTATGTTTACAGTATCTTTCCTTTAAAATTTGTGTGTGTGATCATGTTTGCGTATGCCAAAATGAGACGGTCGCCATATAAATTTTAATGTTGAAAATTTCACTCTTTTTCATAAGTTACGTTATGATTAAAGTAGATTACAATGTCCTCGTCGCCTTCTGTTTTGAAATTAAGTGTCAGAAGAGCACTGTGAGAGTCCAGAAAACTACTCCAGATCCCCCAGACTTTAAAATTCCGCTGCAAAGAGCATACTGCCAACTTCGATTGTGTAGTGCTGGCCCAATTTGTACTCATATAAACCGTTCCGCGTACAGTCGTATACTCGCCCTAGATTCTGTGTTCCGCTGCTAACGCATTTTTCTGCACACAGGTACACTGTTTTTCTGCGTAGATGCACATCAGTGTTGAGTTTTTTCCATGGGGGAATGGATCGACCTCTTGGTATTTTACTTCCTGGAACATTCAGCTTTGTAATGTTCATGGCAGATTTTGTGTATCCGAAGGCACGTGTGTGTGTTGATTAGTCACGTCTACTTGCGTTTTTTTATGTTGCAGTTGTTTTTGGAAATCTCTTGGGGTTTTCCCTTTCGAGTTTTTGACCCCAAATATAGTGAACAATATTAGTGCAGGCGGGAAACATCCTTTGACTAGTTCATGAGCCCGAGGTCTTCTCGGCCACCACGAGAAAACGTATAAAGGCATAAAACAGATCAACTAATAAATAGATAGTAAGGTGACAAAAAAAGTGAGAAATTATGTAATGGGAAGTTGGCAAGTGATAAACCGTGGGTATAAATCACGAGTAAAGCAGAAACTCGTAGACAAAGTAATGATCAAAACAGTAATACAAAAGTGGTAATAAATAATTTTAAATCGTAACCCTTTCTCAGCCTTGAGTGATGCTTTCCCTCGGTCCGACATGGTGCCTGCTAATGATGAGGTGAATCAAGTGATCGCATTAGTTCATTTGTATATAGGTTGTATTTCTAAATGATGACATGGCGGTGCCTAAAATATACCGTGTCGGAGGTTTGCATTATACTTTTTTTCTCTTCAGTTCAGCGTGAAAACATTAAATATTCTTTTAATTCCAAAGTGTAATGAATCACTTCAATGATCTCAAGAGATGGATTTGTGAGCAGTTATGGATATTACTGGCGTTATATATCATGGAAATAGCATAATTTTCATATTAATGAGTTTTTTATATCTTCGAATGTTTTTAAAAATTTTTAAAACTATTTCCTACTCCCTAGACTGCCGTGAGCCACTTACTGCCGAGCCGATTTAAACTGCCGGTGGGAATATAGTGTTTTGACATAAACATTTATAAGATTGAAGACCTTTTCCATTTTTCATGATGATTCATGTTTTATTATAATTGTTTCGATTAAATTATAAGCTGAAAAACGTATAAACATTTTTATGTTGGATATACATAACATTTCCATCACCATTTTTTTTTCTGGTCAATTTTGTTTTTAAAAAACAATGCTGTAGTTACGACACATTGATGAATATCTATCGTTTGCATATAACTATACAATGATAATTATTGAAAAAAATACATATATGAATACAAACACACAGTATATATCTGTATATATGTATGTATTACAAACACAGTAACGTGTACACAAATATGAAAAGGAACACAGCCACTGTATGATGTGAAATAAAATAGAAAAGCTCCTCTTCAGACGAATAATTAACCGAAAATGCATTTAAGCGTCAGCTTAAGTAAATTCTTAATCTGGTGGTTATATTGTACTTTTAGAGGGAGACTTCCATCTTGCGATTTTCTGACAAAATCAAAATCGCCGACCACTTGACCTCCAAGAACCTTTTTGATGATAAACGGGTTCATAATTGATTTGATTTTCATTCACGTATTTAACATTCGCAAACCCTTTCATTCTTAGTTGAAATTTTGAAAAAGAGGTCTTCTAGGTTTGCCATTAGTAGGGCTTCCATTGTTCAGAGTCGAGTTGGTCGTAGAGTGGCCTCCTACGGAAGGGTAGCCAAGAGAGAGTATGGTCGAACTTACTTAAGCGAAGGACGGTAATTCGATGCCCACCCCCACGCGAATTAGGGACCCCACATGGGAGCTTCGGTAGGATCAGGGAAGTCCCATGAAGATAAGAAAAGAAGGCAGAAAGAGAGAAAATGCTCCCAAAGGACTCCCCAGACTACTGGGCCCTAGGTAGAAGAGTACTGCGGGTCCGAAGTGAGGGTGCTGACTACGCCTACTGTAGTCTCGTTTGGCCTGCAAGGTCAAAGCACTGAAGGTGCAGGCAAAGCAGAAAGGGTTCTGAAAATCATATATTTACTCTATATATTTACTTTACAAAACTCACAAACAACAATACCGAACAAGGCTAGAGCTCTGAGCTTTACAAAAAGTTCATACACGAGTGAATATACCATTAGAAGTTTAGTAGAATATAATGTAAAATATAATGCATTTGATGAACTCCTTGCAGCTATATATGTAATTTAAAAGCTAAACTAATTTGTAAGAAATGGTTTCAACGAACAAATTTTTTTTCGTATGTAATAGTAGCGCTCGACACCTCACTGTCTTTCTCTCGCTCTCTCTTTCTCTCGCTCTCTCTTTCTCTCTCTCTCTCTCTCTCTCTCTCTCGCTTCTCTCCGCTCTTCCCCCGCTCTCTCTCCTCCTCTCTCTCTCCTTCTCTCTCTCTCTCCCCTTTTCTCTCTCTCCCCCTTCTCTCTCTCTCTCTCTCTCTAAAAGATGAGGAAAATTCTATTTCTGTTCAGGATTGATAATTCTATTTCTGTTACCAGGGGACCAGGGCTGTTTTCCCGGGGATCCAAAATGTCCCAAAATAAAACCCCCCCTTTCAGCAGGGGGGGTCACTTTTTTTATACTGCCTCTTTTGACCGGGAGTTCGTGTGAACTACCGACGCGGTAGGTCCCTCTCGCCTCCCTCCGGGAGATTTTCGTGTCAAGCGACCAGCGCGGTAGGTCGCTCCGCCCCCCTCTGGGGGCGCTGACCGTGGCCTCCACGCGGCGTTTTTTGACCCTTTAGACAAGTCTAGCGTCGTCGTAGCATGTGTTCACCCCTTTTACGTGTGTTTTGCGCCCCGTCAGCCATGCACTAAGTCGCTACCGTTATATCGGGTGGCAGGTGGCGCTGCGCCCTTCCGGCCGCGCTAAACGAAAATCTCCAAAGAAAATCCGCTCGACCGCTTCAAGACTGGCAAAGAAAAAAAACACGAAATACACGTTTGGGCCCCCTTTTTTTTTTTTTTTTTTCTTCTCCCATCTTTTAAAGCCGTTGTTTTTTGTTGGTTAATGGGTCTAAGGACGAAAATGGCCGTTTCCCTATTCTTCCACCT
This sequence comes from Penaeus monodon, assembly GCF_015228065.2. Classification (NCBI taxonomy): domain Eukaryota; kingdom Metazoa; phylum Arthropoda; class Malacostraca; order Decapoda; family Penaeidae; genus Penaeus; species Penaeus monodon. Next base: position 10,898,498 of record NC_051391.1, on the reverse strand, counting down.
AGATCGCATTTCCGTGCGATCTAGTTGTGATAAATAAACATAAATATCGTTCCTTAGTAAAAATTAATTATTTTCTCTCGTTTTTAGAGATTTTATTTTTTCATCTGCAACAAATTTAAACGCGTTCGTGATTTTATCTTATCAGATCCCTTTCATTTTATCTCTTCCTAACCCTCGCCCCCGACCTGCCTGACCTCATTTTCTCTTTTCCCGGTCGGTGGCGGCGGGGGTAGTTTCAGATATCTTTGTTCTTGTTTTTTGGTGACACGTTCTATCGGCGCTAGAACAAAGTTGAAAGGGAAAATTCATTAAAATTCATTAGTTTGAATATACTAGGATCTTCCCCATATCATGTCCCAAGGATTGCCCGATTTTGCCCCGGGGTTGCGTAAACCCCAAATGATCGGCGCTCCGTCGTTCGGAGTAGGGCAATAACCGAAGTTATTCGTTCGTTCGCCCCCTTTAGTCGGTGTGACCCGGGGTTTACGTCCTTTAAATTTGTAACTGGGGTTTAAGCTAGATCATTTTTCGTTATTAATCAAAATTTTTCTCACCCTCTTGAAGTCGCTTGCATGTTTTGGTACCCCCCAAGCGTTTGTTTTCAAAAAAATGTATATATCCTTCGGGAATTTTGCGAGCGCCCATTACAGTACGCAGAGAGAGCAGGATTTTATATTCCTGGCTCGAGTCGCTTCAGTCATATACGGATTTGGGTATAGGACCCCCCCGTTATTGATTTTTATTGAAGTCTGACTGAAAACAGACTGTACCTCGGCTTCAGATTTCTGACCCCAGAAATTTGCTTGATAAAAATTGGCAAATATTTTTTCATGTCACCATTCTTTCATGCGTACATTCTGTCGCTATCATTATATGTTAAATTCATGTGGTAGTTGAAAAATTTTAAAATAGCTACATTGCAAATTTCTTAGTTTTGTTATAGTAAAATTTTTAATTTTCGTTTTTTAATATTCTTCTCTGTGTGAGGTCACTCGTTTTCCCCTCTTAACGCTAGCTGTCATCACACACGCATACCGCAAAAAACCTTCACCTCCTCCACATGCAGGACAAAAGACCTGCCCTTTTTTCATTAAAAGGCTGAGCTTCTTATGCCGGCGAAAAGATTTATTATGTATCTCTTTACCCCGAAATTTTGTCCGTCGGCGAGTGGTTCTACAAAAAGTACAAGTTACTCTATTTCTTATCTGTGTGACGACTAGGGGTTTCAAATAGATTTTCGCGGATCCCCAAATGTCGTTCCCTTATCTATTCTCATATCTATCAAAATGGTTGATATTCAATGGTCTATGCGGACCGCTACTGCATCTCCTCTTCTTTTTTCTTTTTTCCTTTGTGAAAAAAAAACCCAAAAATGAAAAAAAGACAAAAATAATTTAAAAACCAACATTAAAAACCGAAAATTGTTATGATCCCGGCTAGTGGAAATACCCCCCCATTTCTCGTTGCCTTTTTTTTTCCCTTACTCGGGCCCCCTTACGTATGATCTGGCTCCCCGTTTTAAATTCAGTCACCGACCGGCCCAAAGGAGGACCCTTAGGATCTGGAGAGGACGCATCGAAGATCGCCATAGCCCCGACCAAGATTTTCTCAAAAAAGGTACCATTCGCCCCAAAATGCTGTCATAGGCGACCCGGGCGGACGCCTGCAGATCCGGTCAACCCAGACTCGTAGCGCGGGTATAACCCCCCAGTGCCCCCCTCCCCCGCCCCGTAGATCCGGATAAAAATTTAGAGGACGTGGGACGCGAGAAGGACCTGGGACAGATCTGTGGGACGTGTGGACAGGCGCCGCCGAGTTGGCCTGGGGCCCGGCTACGAGGAGGTCAGACAATCCGAAGTCAAGGGACCTGTGCGAGACTTTCGAGGACGGGGGGGAAACGAGGAGGCCGATTTCCCAGGGGCCAGGGGTGAGGACAACATGGACGAGCGCCAAATTGAACCAGGACGACGCCGAGAACGAACGACCAGCCAAGTTAGGTCACCCCTTTAAGGCGCCTCGAGGGGGAGGCGCGGTAGGTGCCCAGCAATTAAGATTGGAATTCTATTTCTGTTACAGGATGTGGAAATTCTATTTCTGTTTTCCCCGTGGACCACTGGGTGTTTTCCAGTGATCCAAAAGTCCCAAAAAAGAACCACCCGTCAGCAGGGCGGGGTCACATTTTTTAAACGACCTCGTTTGACCGGGGGTTCGTGCTAAGCTACCACCGCGCTAAGGTCACTCCGCCCCCTCTCCGGGCAGCTGACCGTACCCCGCGCGGCCCGATTTACTAGACATGTCTTGTGTGTTTTTATACTGCTGGTATCAACTCTCGAAATAAAGAGTCAAACCCTTAACCATATAAATACCCTCTTTCCCATTGTACTAAAGGGTGATAGCCTTTTACACTCTCTCTCTCTCTCTCTCTCTCGCTGTTTCTTTTCTCGCTGTCTCTCTCCTCTCTCCTCTCTCTCCCTCTCCCTCTCCTCACTCATCTCTCTCTCTCTCTCTTCCCTGTTCTCTCTCTCTCCTTCCTCTTCCCCTTTTCCTCTTCCTCTCTCTCTTCTCTCTCTCTCTCCTCCCTCTCTCTCTCTCTTCATCTCCTCTCTTCTCTCTCCTCCTCTCTCTCTCTCTCTCTTCTATCCCTCTCCTCTCTCCTCCTTTTCTTTCTCTCTCCCTCTCTCTCTCTCCCCCTCTCTCTCTCTCTCTCTCTCTCTCCTCCTCTTTCTCTCCTCTCTCTTTCTCTCCTTTCCCTCTTTCTCTCCTTCTCTCTCTCTCTCCTCTCTTTTCTCTCTCTCTCTCTCTCTCTCTTTCTCTTTCTCTTTTCTCTCTCCTCTCTCCTCTTCTTCGCTCTCTCTCTCTCTCTCTCTTTCTCTTCCTCTCTCTCTCTCTCCTCTCTTTTCTTCCTCCACGCTCTCTCTCTCTCTCTCTCTCTTCCCTTTTTTCACTTCTCTTCTCTCTCTTCTCTCTCTCTCTCCTTTTCTCCTCTTTCCTCTCTCTTCTCTCTCTCTCTCTCTCTCCTCCTTTTTCTCTTCCCTCTCTCCTTCTCTCTCTCTCTCCGTCTCTCTCTCTCTCTTCTCCTCTCTCCTCTCTCTCTTCTTCCCTTTTTTTCTCTCCTTTTCCTCTCCCCTTTTCCTCCTTTTTCTCTTCTTCTTCCTCTTTCCCCTCCTATTCCTTTCCTTTTTTTTCCTTCTTTCTTTTTTTTCCTTTTCCTTTTTTTCCGTTTTCTCCCTTTTTCTCTCTTCCTTTCCTTTTTTTCCCTTCTCCTCTCTCCTTTTCCCCTTTTCGGGGTTGACACCTCGGCGCCTTAATTGGGCCTTTGGGGGGGAAAATTTCCCGGCCTGATTGGCATCTTTCGTTCTCGCGTGCAAGAAAAATACTCGGTCACTGATAGGAAATGTTAAAAATTTCCCTATTTTTATGGAATTTTTCTTGCGTTACGGGATTGTTTGGTGTCCTGGGGTGCCGGAAAGTTTAGTGCCGGTGTGTTAGGCTGCACACTGTGGTATTCATAAACAGTGCTTTTGCCCTTTTAAGCGCTTTTATTTTCCGCTTTTAGTAACAAAGTAGGGAACACGTCTTTTGCAAGACTGTCCCTTTTAAAAGGGTCGCACAGCGATCCCCGCCTGCGCTAAATTTCGCTTCTGGTTTTTTCCTTTGGGCAAAGTGTCACAAAGGCATTTCTTTGGCGAAATTTTTTTGCGTCACGACTATCCAAAAATTTTAAGCTGAAAAGGCCGATTTTTAAAAAATCAGGTTTTCCCTCTCACGCAGAGCTAAATGTGACGCAGGAAAACTTTTCCCTTTTCCGTCCGCAGGCAAATGACTCAGGGAACTTTAATAATCGATTCTCCCATTCTGCGTAAACTGGGGGACGAAGAAACGATAGGCAACGCATTTCGTTTTTACGCTCTTTAGGGCTTACCGCGTACCCCTTTCCCCCACAAAAAACAAACTTTTTCAAGTACAGGTTCATGTCCCTTACGCATTTCTTCTTAAAATTGGGGGGAACCTGTATCCTTCCCTTCCTCCGCTTCATTTGCCCGCTTTTCTTCACCTTTACCCCCACTCTTCGATCCCTCTTGTGTTCGTGCTCTTTCCTAGGTGCCTGACACCTCCCTCTGTTCCTTGGGGGAGGTGAAAAATCAACTCTCGCCCTCCATGCTCACCTTTCGCTCTGCCCTTTTTCCCCTTTCTCTTTCTCCTTCTCTCTCTCTCTCTCCCTCTCTCTCTCTCTCTCTCCACTCTCTCTCCTCTCTCTCTCTTCCTTCTCTTCCTCATCCTCTCTCTTCTCTCTCTTTCCTCTCTCTCTTTTCTCTTTTCTCTTTCTTTTTGGTAGTTTTCACCCCTTTCCTCCCTCCGCTCCTCTCCCCCCCCAACCGCTGTTTTTCCCTCTTGCCCCTTGCCTCTTTTTTTTTCCCCCCCTCCCCCTTCTCTTTCCTCTCCCCCTCTCTCTCTCCCCCTTTTTCCCTCTCCTCTCTCTCTCTCCCTCTCCTTCCCCCCCTCCCCTCTTTCGGCCCTCTTTCTCTCGGACTCTCCTTCCTCTCTTTTCCTCTTGCCTTCATGCTCTCCCTCACTCCCCTTATTTCCCCCCCTCCCCGTTTCCTTCTCTCCTTCCTTGTTTTTTTTCCCCTCTCTTTTCCCGTCTCGCTCTCCTCTCTCCTCTCTCTTCTCCTCCTCTCCCCTCTCTCTCTCTCTTCTCTCACTCTCTCTCTTCTCTCTCACTTTTTTTCTCCCTCTTTTTTTTTAAGCATTTCTGATCTAATTTTCTTGGGAAAAATAAATCGTAAAATACCGCAGCTGTTTACGGGTTTTAGGTCATATTCTGTAAAAAACAAAATTCGTTGATCCAAAATCCTCGTATTTCGAGCTGCTTTTGCGTTTTGGGGAAAAAATGAACCCTAAAAGGATTATGGTTATATAAAAAGCAGATAAAATTGGTGTACTTTTTTTTCAATTTTTTAAAGATACGAGCCAGTTAAGGATGTTGTGTGTATTTTCTTTAGCGTTGGGTGACAATTCAAACGGCGTTCAAAATAGGCATCTTGTGTTTGTAAAAAAACGCACCATGGAAGATCATCGGGGATTACAAGCTGTGTCTCCAATTGCTGATCTCCCTTTATTTAATTTTCTGATTTGGAATTGTTATTCTATGCTCAAATAAAAATAAAAATAATATAAATGTATATATATCACGGGGGAAATGGAAGTCTACTCACAGTAGTATAATAATTTCATGCTTTTTTATAAGAACTAAAGCGAAAACTTTTTGTTTTTTTTTTTAAAAATATCGTAGTGCCTAGCTAAAGTAATTTTGCTTCGTCTCACCTACACCAGGATATATCTTTTAAATATAAACGTTAAAAAAAAAGGGTAGGGGAAAAATTTTACTTAAAGGGAAAAGATGTGAAAAAAAAAACAAAGGTTAGTTCAAATAAATCTGTCAAATTATTTTTTCTTGCTTTCTATTCCTAGAATGTGTTTTAACGCTAAAGAAAATACTATTTTCAATTCTCTTGGGTCTTAGCAAAAAAGACAACATAAATTTCTAAAGCTTACTTAGAAACGTCACAGTAAATTTTAAAAGCTGTGATGTAACCCGCATCTCGACGGAACGGGACGCCACACACTGTGAAAAGGACCTTAAAGTCCCCCTTTTAGATTCAGTATTTTAAGTAAACGGGCGGGCATTTGGAACGCATTCCCGTT
>NC_051391.1:10884590-10892692 GCF_015228065.2 Penaeus monodon | reverse complement strand
AGAGAAGGAGAAGAATGAAAGAGAAAGAGAAAGAAAAAACAGAGAAAGAAAGAGAGATTGAAAAAAGAGAAAAAAAAATGAGAAAGAAAGAAAGGGAGAGAAACAAAGATAAATATAGGATAATCGGAGAAAAAGAGAAAAGAAATAAAAACGGAAAATGAGAAAGAGAAAAACAAAGAGAAAGAAATGCATTATGGGAGCCACTACAATTGGTACACGTGCGTGACTGGGCAGAGGAATTTGAACGATCATTCCCAGGTTGGGCACATGGAGGGCAGCGGACTGTGGAGCGACAGTGTTTGGCTGGGTGGACAAAATGCCAATATTTCTGACACTTACAGGGAAGGGGTTGATATGGTCGGACAGGGTAGGACACTCCACCAATATAAACTTCATAGGGGAGGTCATGTCTACGAAAGCTAATCGTGGCAATATTGGTGTAAACTTACTTTGGCATCTAGGAGTAATAGTGTAGCTCAGGATTGCCACTACATCGTAGTCAACGAGGCAGGCAAGTAGGTCGTTTTTTTGGTCGTGTCACGTACAAAGTGTAAAGATAGCACATATCGCTTCGCTCCGACAGCCATGGGAAACACTAAACAACTGCCCAACTCACGCTGTCGACGCAAGAGGCCACAAGAGCGTGGAACCGCACTGCACTGTACCATAAACCTTAGCAAATGCATGGCTGATTATCTGGTAAACAAAGTAGTTGTATGTTTATCTAGATACATATATCCTCTACCATATGGTAGAGTATAAAAGCCACAGATAATTGCCAACAGCCTTGCTGGTATTCCTGGAGAGAGAGAGAGCGAAAGAGAAAAGAGTGAAGAGAGAGAAGAGAGAAAAATGAGAGAAGAGAAGAGAGAAAAATGAGAGAAGAGAAGAGAGAAGGAGAGAGAAGAGAAGAGAAATGAGAGAGAAAGAGCAATTGCATGAGAGAGGGCGGAAAGCAAGAGAGAGAGAGAGTGTAAGAGGCTCTTTTTAGTAGAACCATCTACGTGGAACTGGTGGACAGCAATGACAGAGTGGTTTGGCTTGATTCTTTATTGCTTAAAGAGTATAACACACAACGGTAAATAACACAAGCCACGGTAGACTGGAATGGTGCTTGAGGGGTAGTGATTCCGGCCACCTCGGGGCAGGCTGATGGACTAGACAGCATGACGAGGAGGCTCATTCTGACTGGGTCAACTCAGGTCAACCTAAAAGGTCATCGTGGTTTCCAGCCAGGATTGCAGATATCAAAACCGCTCGAGGGCAGACGCACCAAGCCATGCAGGTCCTTGCTAGGATCTTTAAACAATTATACTTATATATCCATCAGAGAGAGAGAGAGAGAGAGAGAGAGAGAGAGGAGAGAGAGAGGAAAGAGAGAGAGAGAGAGAGAGAGAGAGAGAGAGAGAGAGAGGGTGGGAGAAGAGAAAGAGTTTCAGACAACAGAAGAAATAAAGAATTTTAACATAAAGAAACGGACAAATGGTTTAAACTTGGAAAAAAAAGTTTTTAAGGCTTGCATTTATGAATCGAGTTGGACCAATAATGATGAAAACTTGAACATACTTATTTTCATTTTCTTTTGTATTTCCCATCAGGGGTCATATCTTCCTGTTACACCGCCTGCCTGCATGTCTTCCCTTATCAGATCCATAACCTCTTTGGCTTTCCTCTTCTCCATCATCCTTCTTCCGTTATGCGCTGCACCACTCTCCGTCTCTGATCCTTTCATTCACACACTTTCCCTCTTGCTCCTACACACTTCCATTCCTCATCTCTCCAGTGTACAACTCTACCTTTTAAGCTCTCCTCAACTTGCTCACTGCTTTCACTACAAATCATCTCGCCCTCACATATTTCTGTTACATACTGTTACACCTGATTTCCCCATACAATATCATAACTCCTCTTCTGGTACACAGCCTTAATCTTTTTCTAAATCCACAAACATTCAAAGCAACTCTTGCTGGTTTTCTCTATACCTCTCTTTCAGCATTATCAAGCCAAATATTACATTTGTAGTGCACTTTCCTTTCCATATTAGTGCCCACAGGTCACCATCTCTCCTCTCAATCTAGCTTTCAGTTCTCTGTACCGTAACTTCATATTGTAGCCGATCAACTTTATGCCTCTATCTAGTCTTGCCCCATCACCCCTATACTCAAAAATTGGTTGGGGTACTACCTTTCTCCTCTCCTCATACATCCTGTCACACTTCAAAAAATTACTAACAATCTAGCTATGTCGTCTAGCTATACTCTCCCATGACACCACTTTACAAGTCAAATTGCATCTCCTCTATATGATATTGTCCACTGTCCAGCATCTTCACCACAGCCATTTCCATCCCATTTTTAAAATCAACCATCATCTGCCCTTCCACGTTCCTCTACTGGACACCATACATGCACATCATATAGTCTCTGTTCCCTTGACTGCCATGCCAATTGAATGCCGCTTCAACTACTAATTCTCCTCTCATGGGCATTCTCTCCAATATCACACTCTTTTCTTCTTCATCTCACACCTCACTTGCCGATCGCAGTCCATCTCCTCCAATGTCCTTTGATATATTCCTTTTTCCTATGCACAGAAATTTCATGACATCACCTGCGCTCCTGTTTTTTCTTCCATTTGGCCTGTTGTACATCTACCTTTCTCCTCGCCGTCATATTAGCCAGCTCTTTCCCTTTTTCAAGCATAATGCAAACACTCTAAGTTCCATTAATTATTTCCTTCTTAAAAATGGTGACATGCTCGTGAATATATCATATATCTGTGAGGGTTATAAGTACATTACAGATGTATAACGGTTTCATTTTGCGCAATTCAATATTCGGCCAACAATCTTGATTTTACAGACCCGATAGTAAGGGGGCAAACGTAAAATGCATTAGGAAAATTATGGGGTAAAACAGGCTGAAATACAATACATAAAAAACAATAATACATTAGGGACAAAAGGAAAAAGGGCTAAAGTCTGGTCCACAAGCTGTACGGAAACGCCCGCCATCATTAAAAATATTTGGACCGAAAAACCACTTAAAGTAAAAGAAAAACACCGCCTTTCTTTAAAATCTGCGAAAATGCATATGCATATCATCACCTAGCTATGGATCCACGTGTGTCATACCCTTATACTATGGGGCATTTACTTATTGGGGCTTCGCTCTCGGACACCAAACACAGTATATTCAGACTAACCCCCCTGGACTCCAAGACTTTCTCTTTACTGGTCTGGAGGAAAGAGCTGATTGGCAGATGTGTTGGCCTCTGGGTGCTGTGGCCAGGTAGCCTTCAAAATGACACGACCTTCTCCCGAACTGTGGCTCTTTATTTGAGTGTCCTCCAATTTCTCACCACGGTGTTTGTGTTTGCACCGGTGTCGGGGTTAACAGTTGTACTTTGTGTTTTACTTTGAGTGTTTGAGGCCTTCGTCTTGAAGGCAATCATATGCCTTACCGCTAACAATTACCGATTGTTCATGTATTTTATCTTTTTTTCAGTAAATGTCTGTCACGCATATAGACTTTGACTGCGAGACATTTTGGTTTCCCAACACAAAAAAACAAATACCCATTGACCGTCTATGATTCTCTTGCTTTTTCCCCCATTAATCTCATACCAGTAAATTAATACGTCCTTGCAAAAAGAGGACTAGTCACATATCCATTGTCGCTAATGCTGGGGATATTTCTCTAACGAAGTGGCACGCAAAACATTCTCCTTAATGGATATTGATTTGTTTCTACATCAAGGAGACCACTGTGTAGCCAGGTTTGGTGGTATAAATACTGCTGGAAATTACAGTTCTTTTGAAATCAAGAGAATTTCTGATACGTAAACACTAAACTCTTTGCACAGTAATTTATCACAGAGGACACCGTGACGTACAAGGTTACAGGGTATTCAGAACACAAATGAGGAAGCCATTAGGATCTGGTTGCCAATCCTAAGAAGTAACAATCTCGGCAAGGTCTCGTTCAAACAGACCGCTGGGCCGTATGGCCACGCCCTCTGACAAGCACTAGGCGTCAGGAAAACATCATACCATAGCAAACATCGCAATAGCACTCTGAACTATATATATATATATATATATATATATATATATATATATATATAATATATTATATATATATAATATATATATATATATATATATATTTTATATATATATATATAATATATATTATATATATATAAAAATATATAATATATTTTATTAATATATATATATATTAAAATATATATAATATATATATATATATATATAATATAATATATATATATATATATATATATATATATATATATATATATATATATATATATATATAATAAGAAATCTGTATGCACAAAGATTTAGAGTATAATACACATGGTTACGCACGAACGGACACGCTGCTGCTGTTGAAGTTTGTAGATTTGGAATAAATACATAAATCAACAAATAAAGATCGTATTTCTAGCTTCGGTATTTCGATTACTATAGGTGAGCAATCGGTTTTGCTCACTCGTATGGTTTTGTTCCTGGGGGACAGTAAAACTCCTACTAGGCATGTCCTCCGGGTGGCAGATGGGGGAGGCCTAGAGGAGGTGTCTCTCCTCGAGGTGTGCTCCGAATAACCAATAAGGAGCCACGGACCAAACCGCGGAAAGGATTGGAGACCTTACTCTTTACAATCCAAGAAGAAACGAGGAAAGTCACACTTGAAGAAATACAGATAACGGCGTTAAAGGGTGCTATAGCCAAGAAATAAATGCAGCTGTCTCGTGATATCAGATCAAGTATTGTTGGTGAAATTGAAGGGAAAGCCTATTGATATCGATATTATACACCTCTCACCAGAAGCATGATGAAATAAAACCTGATTACAGCAAAACAACAATGTAAGACTCTTGAAATAATAATGATAATGGGAGACTTGAATGCCAAGGTGGAAAGAGTAACAGAGGGAGACACAACTGGGGCCTTTGGAATTGGGGACAGAAACGAAAGAGGTAATCTATGGAACAAATGGTGTTCAGAAAACAACCAGATGATTGCAAACACTTGGTTCCATTTACGTCTGAGGAGACTATATACAGAATCCAAATAGCTATAACTATAAATAAAAGATTCAGAAACGCGGTCCCATATTCCAAAACTTACCCTGGTGCAGATTATGACAGCGACCGTAACCCAGTGGTGGCAATGGTCAGATTATGATCGAAAAACAAAATAAAACAGAAAGGGAAAAGAAAAGAGGAAGAAAAGAGGAATTCTATTGCAAAGTAACGATGATGAGAGAGAAGGGTTGGCAAATAGGAATGCTCAGATGATGTAAGGAAGAGTGAAGGAACAGGGGAAGCAATAATGAAGAAGAATGGCGAGATGGCAATGGAAATAAGGAAGTATTTAACAGATGAAAAGAGTATATTCAAAAAGTGTTCTGGGATGAGAGACCAGAGCAGTCAGAGCTTAGTGCAGAAATGACTGGCCCTGACATTAGTGAAGATAAAGTAAAAAACGCAATGGGAAGGATGAAAGGAGGCAAAGCAGTTGGTGAAGATGGCGAGGCAATAGAGATGCTGCGTGCTCTCGATAGATTTAGTATTAGAAAAATAACAAACATAACATAAAATATACAAAAGAGATGAAGTAAGTGATAATAGGTGTCGATCAATATTTTTAACTATACTAAAAAAATGGTACTCTAGAGTGCAATAAACAGGAAACTATAATGAGTTAATGAGTCAAGTATTATATTTAATCTTAAGAACTGTGCTAGAGGGAATAAAAAGAAAGATAAAAAGGGAGATAGCAGAGGAGCAATATGGCTGTGTGGAGGGAAAAGGAATGAGAAGTGCGATATTCACACTGAGGATGTTAAGTGAAAGAAAATATAGAGAAACAAAGAGAAATGTATTTGTATTTCATAGATGAGAAAGCTTTCGACCATGAAGATTTACTAGACATAGAAAAGGGGATAGGAGTCGACGGAAAAGGTTTAAGAATTGTGTGTAAACTTTACTGGAACCATAAGGCGGCTGTAAGAGAGAAGATCTAGAGTTACTGGATGGAGATAAGAGGAGTAAGAGAGGGTGTGTGTTATATCTCCAGATCTGCTGTCTCTGTTTAATGAGATGATAATGAGATTAACTGAAGAAAAGGAAATATTTACCGTTGGTAAAGAGAGACAGAGAAGGGGGAGAAAGGGAGCGAAGGCGAGAGAGAGAGAGAGAGAGAGAAGAGAGAGAGAGAGAGAGAGAGAGAGAGAGAGAGAGAGAGAGAGAGAGAGAGAGAGAGAGAGAGAGAGAGAGAGAGAGAGAGAGTGAGTGAGGTAGATAAAGAGAGAGAGAGGTGGACATATATATATATATAAATAAATATATATAAATAAATATATATATATATATATATATATATTATATATATATATTATATATATATATTATTATATATATATTTATATATATATATATTATATATATATATATATATATATATAGATATAGATGAGAGAGAGAGAGAGAGAGAGAGAGAGAGAGAGCATAGAGAGAGAGCGAGGGGGAGGGGAGAGAGGAGGAGTAGGGGGGGGGAGGGAGGAGGGGAGAGGGAGGAGGAGAGAGAGAGAGAGAGAGGAGAGAGAGAGAGAGAGGAGAGAGAGAGAGAGAGAGAGAGAGGAGAGAGAGAGAGCTGGGTAGATGAGAGAGAGAGGGTGTCAGGTAGCGGTTAGGCCTGACAAAGTGGGGGCCCTGACCACTCTGAGAGGGAGGGAGGGAGGGAGTGAGGGAGGGAGGGAGCGAGGGAGCGAGAGAGAGAGAGAGAGAGAGAGAGAGAGAGAGAGAGAAAGAGAGAGAGAGAAAGAGAGAGAGAGTAAGAGAGAGAGAGAGAGAGAGAGAGAGAGAGTAAAGAGAGAGAGAGAGAGTAAAGAGAGAGAGAGAGAAGAGAGAGAGAGAGAGAGAGAGAGAGAGAGAGAGAGAGAGAGAGAGAGAGAGAGAGAGAGAGAGAGAGAGAGAGAGAGAGAGAGAGTAAAGAGAGAGAGGAGAGAGAGTAGAAAGAGAGTAAGAGAGGAGTAGAGAGAGAGAGAGAGTGGAAGAGAGAGAGAGAGAGAGAGAGAGAGAGAGAGAGAGAGAGAGAGAGAGAGAGAGAGAGAATAATGATGATGATAATATTAATAATATTAATATTACTACTACTACTAATAATAATAATAATAATGATAATAATAAAACAGAGATAGTTGAAAAAGGTAGTTCTGAGGGAACACCTGCAACCTTTCAAAGCGCGCACGCGTGTGTGTGTATGTGTGTGTGTGTGTGTGTGTGCGCGTGCGTGTTCACTCGTTAAAAAAACAAAAACAAAAAACGATCGCTAGGTGTTGAGTTGGAAAGTTTAGTACTTGTTTCAAAGCTCGGTACAGACGAAGCTTCATAATGTGTTCGAGTAGTGTTTCGGATATTATATTGTTAGGGCCTCGTATCATGCTGGCATTATTAGCAACGGAAACCTCGTAGACCATACATAGTGTCATAATTATGCTATACTCTGAAGGACTATCAAGAGCCGAAATACTAAGAAGATTAGGTATTTCAGAGCCAACTGTGTCTGTGGATCCAGCGACACCAAGCAACTGGATCCACCAGAGACAAGGCCAGAAGTGGGCGGCCTAGATGCACAACGGAGAAAGATCAAGTAAATGTCATTCAAAACTCTAAAACAATGTACTATAAGAAAGAAGAAGCTTGGGTTAATTTTTCGACAATCGGGTCTTCCCGGACAATATTTATATCATCAGATTTGTTCTCGTGTTAGGAGAACGAACGACAATCAAATGTGATTTCTCCCGATAGCGGGAGTAGACATGAAGTAGATAAAGGAAATTATGGGGTAAAATTGGCTGAAATAAGAAGAATGTAGAGCAGAAACGTGTAAAATCGGCCAATGAAACTCCACAGACGTCCCCGCCATCTCTAAAAGTATACGGACCGACGTGTCAACTTTCGAAAAAAAACTACAGGAATTAAATCCTTCATTTGGCAAAAAAACTACAGAATTTCACATAATCCAGATACCCCGTGGTAATCGTAAAATGCGTCCTAACCAATAAACTAAC
>NC_051391.1:10874590-10879590 GCF_015228065.2 Penaeus monodon | reverse complement strand
CTGAGACTTCTTGTTGCACGCAGACTCTCAGTCGCAAGGCTGAGAGAGAGAGAGGCGCTGAGACTTATTGTTGAACGCAGACGCAGTCGCAAAGCTGTATGTCTTATTATGATGAATTTATAATTATTATGTTTGAGATAAGCATGTCTATGTTCTTTATGATATCTATAAAAATGTTAATAATACGTAGTTACTATAGGATCCAGGAAACAGACTGTTAGCGTTTTCCCGATAGGCCATCAATGTTATCTCGTGTTAACCTCTTTACCACTGACATAATCTACACCTTGCTAGGCTTCTGCAGGTTACACAGTTTTCCGGGTGACATCTGTGACTTGGCGCTTGAGGTTCCCCATGCTACCCATATTCCTTGGTAATATAAGTTCCCTAAGACTTATTGCTTGATATGTGACGCGAGTGCTGTAGCAGCGACATCACGGCGACACCATGATGAGTGATTTTTGTCATGGTGAGTCCTTACTACAGAGGCCACCTATATGACATCCTATCAAGATTTAATTCTGTCCAGGGAAGTGAGAAGGCGAATGGTTGACAACGCTATACTAACAGAAAATCGAGCTGCATATAAAACATTTGGAGGAAACTGAAGGGCTGCGTAAGATGCTGTCAAGATGATGCTGAAAGTAAAAGATGAGTATTAAGAGTTCAGAAAATCAGTAAAGAAAATATGTAGACCAAAAGTTGCGATACAACCAAGAGAGGTGCTGAAAGTGGACTTAACTTTTTTGAGGATATTGGCAATGCAGCATTTAGATAATCGGGTAGCTTCGTTGCGATTGATGATACAATATTTCTTGGACACCTTAATAATATACATAAAGTGTTTTCCCTCATGATATCGAAACATATCGGTGTCAAATTGAAAGAGTTTTCAGTTCATCTGGTGATAAAATATTGTCATTGGTAAGAGAAAATAAATGATTAAGAAATGCCTAAAGAAGCAAAGACTCATTCAGAATTATACCTTAAAATGTTTAAGGGAACTCAGAGATTATGTTATGAATTTTCCAAAGTTCCCTTTGTGTTGGAGAAAAGCCCTGCTGAGCACAGGGACAACGTTAAATGATACCACAGTAGAGAGACCCAGAAGGTATGATGAAGCAAGTGTTAAGCTCGGCCTTTGGTGATCAATACTTGTTGGCTCAACAGACATATGTTTGAGCGTGATCGTATGTTTCTTACTATGTCATGTACTACTAGTAATATTCTGAAGGTATTTGAAATCTTTGAGAGATGTATTGACTGTAAAAGGTTCAAGTCCTCTGTGTTATTTAAACTCTTGAGGGGATAGAATGACGCAAGAACCCTCAAAATTTTCCACTGTTTAAACATCTGAAAGGAGGCATGAACTTTACGCAACAGTAGTACAAGGTATTGCGTAATACCGATGTTCTAGGACACAGTCAAGAGTATGAGCGACTTTTTTGGAATTTGAGGCACTCCGAGGATAATAACACATTGTTATCAATTAAGGATACTAGGAAGCTAAGAAAAAGGAAAATGTAAATAAAGGTGTTTTATATCGCAATGTACAGTGAATATGGGAGCATATGCAGGTGAGATATTTATGAGCTATAAACAGTGGCCGACGAACAGCTACTCAGACTCAAGACGTCAGAAAACGATTAGTTAGAGAGACTTATTTTATTTACAGATTCATCCATTTCTTTAGTGTTCATTTGGATATTTTTTTCGTATTGTGTGATGGTGGAACACGACGTCGAAAATATGTGAAAACGTTGAAATATGCTCATGTAATTTTGAGTTTTTTTTTCCTGATCACACTTTATTTGGTATATTATCAATCCGGAGATTTTATTTTTACTAGAATATCTTATTTCATTTTATTGCATATGGCCTTGTTTTTTTTTTGTGGGGGGGGGGGTTATTGCTCTTTGTTTTATTTAAATTTATATATTAGTTAAAATCTACTTTTGGCACTTTTCGTTGTTTTTTGTGTGATAAGCAAAACAAAAGTCATATAACAGAGACTTTACTTTATTTCTTAAGATCTTAAGATATACTTAAGATCTCTTAGGCCTAAATTGAATAAAAGGAAAGGGTCATATGGTACCAAATAATGACGCAAAATTGTAATGAAACATGGCGAAGATATCCGCAGATTGAATGTATCTGTTTGTGTGTGTGTGTTCTTGAGTATCTCTGCAATATGTTTTTATCATCGTATCAAACATGTACATGTATCGCCTTATATTTTTTACTTGTTTCTTAATTCCCAGGGATTGTGCTTTACTTTATTCTTTCAATTACCACATTCTTCATAACTAGAGTAATTATTATCATCATGAATATCATTCGAACCACTGATGTTATCATTATCATCATCGTTCTTACTACCATAGCGAGATTAATAAAACAATCAGATCAACAGTCTTTGCGTCCGGCGAGGTGCGCATGTGTGACATCACGCGCGCCCTTAATAACAGGACTTCTTCGATTTGTCCGTCACTTAGCATTCTCGGACGTGGTGGGTAAGTCAACTCCAGACCAACCTATAAGTATAAGTAAGTATAAGTATAAGTATAAGTCTATATGCGCTTTAGGCACCATAAGAAAAGAGAGGCGTATTGTACCGTTCCCCCCGCGTTTGAGGGATTTTTATGATTCTCAAAAGGGTTCTTTAGTCTGTGAAGTAATTTAACAAGGAAGGTTGAAGGAATACTGTTACTAAGTGAAAGCTGGGGCAACAATGGGAAAGACTTATTTAAGGAAAAACTCATTCATACTGAGGTTTTAGAAGACAGGCTTACTAATGGGGTTTCCATTCAATGATGGTGACGGTACAAAATGTAAAAGGCAAAACTTGTAACCCATACTAGAGTATATTCTATGGGGACAGACCTTGAAAGTCGATCCAAAACTTATGGATGTTGATGATTCAAGTTATATGGCTCCTTAACATGTTTGATCCTTGAATATTTTCCCCTACGCTTGCTAAGGCCTCCTTTGACATCCCCCTGCATAACAAAAAAAAGTAACCTTTGAATTCTGAACACTGTCAATTTTCGAGTTTGTATTGCAAGGATACTAAAGTGAAATAGAAGCGAAAAAACCTCTGTATCTCGATTTTTAACAGCTTTCCGTCATCCAGAACTAAATTAAGTTATCAATAAAAGTTATCATACAAAACTTGCAACACTTATTGCTGCTTTGTACTATATACAATTTACAATTTTCATTGAAATGGCTGTAATATAGCATATTATCAAAACCTATTTCGTATTTTTATATTTCGGTTAAAAAACGCCTATATATATATAAATATAATATATATATATATATATATATATATATATATATATATATATATATATATATGTAATTCCTTTTTTAATTGCTAATTTTGGAGTGCATTGGAAAAAAAAGAAAAAGAAAAAATAGACTTTGGATATCATGTTTTACACACACATACTCACACACATATAATATATATATATATATATATATATAATATATATATGTTATATTATTATATATATATATATATATATATATATATATATATATATATATATATATATATATAATAATATTGTGTGTGTGTGTGTGTGTGCGTGTGTGTGTGTGTGTGTGTGTGTGTGTGTGTGTGTGTGTGTGTGTGTGTGTGTGTGGTGTATGTATATATATATATATATAGAATAGCTATGTAAGTATATATGTCTATATATATATATATATATATATATATATATATATATATATATATTATATATATATATATATAATATATATATATATATATATATATATATATATATATATATATATATATATATATATATAGATAGATGTGTGTGTGTGTGTGTGTGTGTGTGTGTGTGTGGTGTGTGTGTGTGTGTGTGTGTGTGTGTGTGTGTGTGTGTATACATATATATATATATATTATATATATATATATATACACACCACACATATATACATATATATACAACACACACACACATACACAAATATATATATATATATATATGTATACATATTATATATATATATATTATATTATATATATATATATATATATATATATATATATATATATATATATATATATGTGGTGTGTGTGTGTGTATATATATATATTATGAAAGATGGGACTACATTTTGTGGAGACAGTAAGCTGCTTCACAAACACAAAAACAAACAAACAAAAGAAAAAACAATGTTTGCTTTTTATGCCTATAATTCAAAAACAAACATTCATTTTTTAAAATCCGCTATTTTTTTTCTTCTATATTTTGTATAAACTCCGCCTATATCGTTTTATTATGTTTCTTTCTTCCAATTATATTTTTGAATCGTTAGAAAAAGAAATCGCTTTCTTACATCAGAGGAAAAAATCATAGATTTCACAGGTAAGTGAAGTTAAGAAATGTTAAAATGTAGGCCTATCATCTAGAACAGGTTTGTCAATTTCTGTATTTTAATTTTTTATCTATTTATTTACTTTACTGTACCTCGCTTGGCCTTGAGCTATGCAATGGAAATAAATCGTGCCGGAGATTAAAAGAAAAGAAAGACTTTATAGGGAATGATAATAATGATAATAAATAATAATGATGCTGATTATAACAATGATAATGACGATATTTTTATTATTATTATAATTTCATACATTATCATTTACATTAATTATGATGATAAAAATTATTATAATGTACGTTCATGGTGACTAGCATGGTGATCATGGTCATTATTATATATATATATATTTTTTTTACTATTATTACTGCCATCACCATCATCACTATCATTTCTCTTTTTTTTGTGTTGCCACAATCTTCTTAGATATTTTTTATTCAGTCAAAACAACAACGCGAAATGAGAGATATGACATATTAGAAATAATGCTTAATTCATACAGCGTATTTAAATATATATATGACCCACGGGAGCCAAATAAACATTAGAAATAATGAACGAGCAGACGTGTGATGCGAATGTGCCAGATGCAAGCAGTA
>NC_051391.1:10854590-10869590 GCF_015228065.2 Penaeus monodon | reverse complement strand
CCGATGATCTCTCCAGCTGGTGCGTTCTTTTACAAATCACAAGATGCCTATTTTGAACGCCGTTTGAATTCGTCACCCAACGCTAACTAGAAAATACACACAACATCCTGTAACTGTGTCTCTGTCATCTTTACAAAATTTGGAATAAAAATGTACACACAATCTTATCTGCTCTTTCATATAACCATAATCCTATTATGGGTTCATTTTTTTTCTCCATAATACGCAAACGCAGCTACGAAATACGATGGATTTTGGATCAACATGAATTTCGTTTTATACAGAATATGACCTAAAACCACGTACAACAGCTGCGGTATTTTACGATCTCATTTTCCAAAGAAAATGAGATCAGAAATGCTTAAATAAAAGAGAGGAGAAAACAGTGAGAGAGAGAGAGAGAGAGAGAGAGAGAGAGAGAGAGAGAGAGAGAGAGAGAGAGAGAGAGAGAGAGAGAGAGAGAGAGAGAGAGAGAGAGCGAGACAGAGAGAGCAAGAGAGAAAAAGAGCAAGAGAAGGAGAGAAGGATAGCGAGGGAGGGAGGGAAATACAGAGAGAGAGTGAGAGAGAAGCATGAAGTGCAAGAGAGAAAGAGAGAGATAGAGAGATCCTGAGAGAAAGAGAGGAACGAAAGAGAGAGAGAGAGAGAGAGAGAGAGAGAGAGAGAGAGAGCAAAATAGAAAGAGAGCAAGAGAGCAAGAGAGAAAAACAGCGTGAGAGAGAGAGAGAGAGAGAGAGAGAGAGAGAGAGAGAGAGAGAGAGAGAGAGAGAGAGAGAAGGAGAAAGAGAAATGGGGAGAAAGGCAGAGCGAAAGGCTGAGCATGGAGGGCGAGAGTTGATCTTTCACCTCCTCCAAGGAACAGAGGGAGGTGATCAGGCCACCTGAAGCAAGAGCACGAACACAAGATGGAGTCTGAAGAGATGGAGGTAAAGGTGAAGAAAAGCAGGCAAATGAAGTCGGAGGAAGGGAAGGATAGAGCATGTCCTCCTAATTCTTTAAGAAGAAATGCGTAAGGCACATGAACCATGTACTATGAACTGTTTGTTTTGTGTGGGAAGGGGTGTACGCGGTAAGCCCTAAAGAGCGTAAAACCGAGTGCGTTGCCTATCGTCCTTCTGTCGTCCACCAGTTGACGCAGAATGGTGAGAATCGATCTATTTAAACGTTCCGTGATGTCATTAGCCTGCGGACGGAACGGCAAAACGTTTACCTGCGTCACATTTAGCTGCTGCGTGAGACTGGCAAACACCTGATTTACAAACTCGGTACCTTTATCCGAGCTTAGATATTGTGGATAGTCGTGACGGCAACAAATTACGCCATGAAATGCCTTCGTGACACTTTCTGCCAAGGAAAATCCAAAATGTCGAAATTCAGCGCAGGCGCGGGATCGCTTGTGCGACCCTTGTAAAAGGGACACGTCTTGCAAGACTTGACGTGTTTCCCTACCTTCGTTACTAACCGCGGAAAATAAAAGCGCTTACAGGTCAACTGCACTGTCTTATGAATACCACAGTGTGCAGCCTCAACACACGCGGCACTAAACTTTCCGGCACCACCAGGACCACCATAACAATCCTGTAACGTCAAGAAAAATTCCATAACCTAGGGAAATTTCTTAACATTTCCCTATCAGTGACCGAGTATTTTTTCTCTGCACGCGAGAACGAGAAGACTAGCCAATCAGGACCAGGAAAAGTTGGGTCACCCCTTGAGGCCAATCTAAGGCGCCTCGAGGTGTACTTAAGCACAAAGCAACAGAAAGAGAGAGAGAGAGAGAGGAGAGAAGAGGAGAGAGAAAGAGGAGAGAAAGAGAGGAGAGAGAGAAGAGGGAGACGAGAGAGAGAGAGAGAGAGAGAGAGAGAGAGAGAGAGAGAGAGAGAGAGAGAGAGAGAAGAGAGAGAGAGAGGAGAGAGAGGAGAGAGAGAGGATCGAGGAGAGAGAGAGAGGAGAGAGAGATGAGAAGAGAGACGAGCGAGAGAGAAGAGAGGACAGACGAGAGAGAGAGAGAGAGAAGTGAGAGAGAGAGAGAGAGAGCCGAGGAAGAGAAAAGGGGAGAGAGGGGAGAGAAGTTTTTGAGGGAAGAGAGAGAGGGGGAAAAATGAGGGGAAAGAGAGAGAGAGAGGAGAGATAGAAGAAAGGGGAGAGAGAGACGGGAGAGAGAGGGGAGGGGAAGAGAAAAGAAAAAAGGAGAGAGAGAGGAGAGAGAGAAAAGAAGGAGGGGGAGAGAGAAAAGGAAAATAGAGAGAAAGAGGGGGATAGAGAAAGAGAGAGAGAAAAAGAGAAAGAGAGAGAGAGAGACGAGGGAAAAAGAGAGAAAAGGGGAGGAGAGAGAAAGAAGAGAGAGGGGGAGAGAGAAAACAGGGAGAAAAAAGAAACAGCGAGGAGAGAGAGAGGAGAGAAAAGGTGAAAAAGGCCCTTTCTTTCCTTAGACAATGGGGGAAACGGGGGTATTTTATACGGGTTTAAACGGTTGGGACTTTTTATTTTGAGATTTGTCCCACGCGTAAAAAAAAACACAAAAGTCTAGTTATAACCCGGGCCGCGCGGGGGTTTCACGGTCAGCTCCCCGGGGAGAGAGGGCGGGGGTGCCCTTAGCGCGGTGGTAGCTTAGCACAAAACCCCCGGCAACGAGGTCAAAATCAAAAAAGGGGACCTCCGCCCTCGCTGAGCGGGCGGGTTCTTATTTGGGACATTTGGACCCACGGGGAAAAAAAACACCCACGGGCCCAAATGGTAACGGGAAATAAAATTTATCCACACCCTGTAACAAAAAATAGAATTATCCACATCTTATTTTGTTTCGGCCACCTACTCGCGCCCCCCCCTCGGGGCCCCCCTTTCAAGGGGGGAATTTAATTTGGGTTGGTGCCCCTCGTTCTCGTGCGTCGTCCGGGTTTTCAACTCGGGCTGCTCGTCCAGGGTGCCCTCACCCTTCCTGGCCCTGGTGTAATTCCCGGGCCCTGAGTTTTCCACCCGTCCTGAAAGTCTGCCAGGTCCCCCCTTGACTTCGGATTCGCCCTGCCCTTTCCTCGTAGTCCGGCCAGGCCTAACTCGGGGGCCCGTCCTCGTCCCCCACGTCCTCAAGATCTCGTCCGGGGCCTTTCCGCGTCCACACGCCCTCGTAATCTTCATCCGGATCTAGGGGCCCGTCGGGGCAGGGGGGGGCATCTCGGGGCGGTTTTATACCTGGGGCTACGAGCCCCGGGAAATTTGACCGGATCTGCAGGCGTCCCCCAAAGGCGTCGCCTATGCCCCGCTTTTGGGGCGACGGGGTACCTTTTCTGAGAAAAATCTTGGCCCGGGGGGCCTATGGCGATTTCCGAGGGACGCCCTTTCTCACAGCTTTAAAAGGGCCCTTCTTCGGGCCTTTGTCGGTCCCGACGCAATATAAAGTGGGGGGGCCCAAAGATCATACAAGAAAGGGGGGCCAGGGGTAAGGGGAAAAAGAAAGGAAAACAGAGAAGATGGGGGTGGTAATTACCACTAGGGGTTTAAATTCATAAAAAAATTTGGGTTTTTTAATTTTGGTTTTTTAAAACTTATTTTTTTTTTTTTTCTTTTTGGGGTTTTTTATTTTCAAAAAGGGTAAAAAAGGGAAAATAGAAAAAGGGGAGATGTCGTAGGGGCCCGCTAGACCTTTTTTTTGAACTTCAACCTCCCCGGATAGATATGAGAAAGAAAAGGGGAAAACAAACTTTGGGCGATCCCCCCCCCGAAGATCTTTTTAAAAACCAAGGGTCGTCACACAGAAAGAAATGATGTAACTTGTACGTATGACAAACCCACTCTTTCACACGGAAAAAAATTGGGGGCCCTTAAAGAGACATAAAAATTTTTTCCCCGGGCCCACAAGACAGAAATCGGGCCTTTTTAAATGAAAAAGGGGGTCATGTTTTTTTGTCCGCATGTGTGAGTGAGGTGAAGGGTGCGTGTATGGTTTTTGTGAGGACGGGCTAGCTTTAATGAGAGGGAAAGCGATTTGACCTCCCACAGAGAATGAATCATAAACACGAAAATTAACTTTAAACCTTTTAAAAAAAAAAAAAAAAAAAAACCCCTGAAGTAAATTAGAAAATGTGCTATTTAAGATTTTTTCAAAATACCACTTGAATTCAAAAAATTTTAATGATATGCGACAGAATGTACGGGTGAATGAATGGGGACATGAAAAAATATTCGCCAATTTTTTTTCAAGCAAATCTTTTTCCGGGGGCAGGAAAACTGAACTGCCGAGGTACATGTCTAGCCTTTTCAGTCAGGGGGCTTTAATAAAATCAAAAACGGGGGGGGTCCCCATTTCCCAAATGCCGTATTTTGAAATGGGAAACGAATCGAGCCAGGAAAAATAAAATCCTGCTCTCTTTTTGGTATCTGTAATGGGGGGCCCCGCAAAATTTCCCGGAAAGGGTATATCATTTTTTCGGGGAAACACACCAAAACCCCCTTGGGGGGGGACCCAAAACATGCAAACGACTTCAAGAGGGGGGAAAGGGTGATTTTAAAAAGCGAATAAAGATTCTAGGGTAAACCCTAGTCCTACATTTAATTAAAAGGACGTACCGGGGGGTCCCCCACCGGGCTCAAAGGGGGCCGAACGAAAGAAAACTTCGGGTTTTTGCACCTACTCTCGAACGAAAGGAGCGGGAGGGGTTATTAGGCCCTTTACGCAACCCCCGGGGGAATATCGGGGAAAACCTGTGCCACTATGATATGGGGGAAGATCCTACGCTATATTCAAACTAATGAAATTTTTAAAGAATTTTCCCTTTCATCTTCGTTCTAGGCCGATAGAACGTGTCACCCAAAAAAAACAATGAACAATGATCATCTGAAACTACCCCCCGCCGGGCCCCCGACCGGGGGAAAAAAAAGAAAATGGGTAGGCAGGGGGGGGCGAGGGTTTGGGGGAGATAAAATGGAAAAAAGGTATTTGTGATAAGATAAAACACGAAAAGCGTTAAAAATTTGTTGCAGAGGAAAAAAATTATAAAAACTCTAAAAAAGAGAAAAAAATTAAAAATTTAATTTTTAATAAGGAACGATATCCCGGGTTTTTTGATTCCCCAAAAACTAGATCGCCCCGGAAAAAAGGATCTGAGGGGAAGAATAGTGGGAAGAAAACCCCGTGCCCTTTGCTGTCCTTAGACCTATTAACCCAACAAAAAAAAAAACGGCTAAACAAATGGTTTTTTGGGGGAAGAAGGGAAAAGAAATAAGAAAAAAGGGGCCCCAAAAAGTGTACTTACGTGGGGTTTTTTTTTAGCCAAAGTCTTTGAAGGGTTTGAGGGTTTTTTTCGGAGATTTTCGTTTATGCTTTCGAGCCGGAAGGACGCCCCCCCCGGCCCCCCTGGGCCCCCAAAAATAACGGGTATGCGTACTCTAGTGCAAATGGTGGGCAGGGAGAAAAAAAAAACCCCGTCAAAAGGGGGGGGAACAAGGGACGGGCGACGCTACGACTTTTCTAAAGGGGCAAAAGCGCCGGGGGGAGGCCACGGTTTAGCTGCCCCGGGGAAGGGGGGCGGAGCGGGCCTACCGCGCTGGGCCCTTGGGCACGAACTCCCCGGAGGGAAAGGGGGAGAGGTTTACCCTACCGCGCGGTTTGGGTTTACACGAAAATTTCCCCGGCAAAGAGGGGCAGATAAAAATGTGACCCCCGCCCTGCTGAGCGGGGGGGTTTTTTATTTGGGGCATTTGGATCCCCCGTGGAAAACAGGGCCCCGTGGTCCCCTGGGGGAAAAAAGAAATAAATTATCCACATCCTGTAAAAGAAAAGAATATCCACATCTTATAGAGAGAGAGAGAGAAAAGGGGGGAGGAGAGAGGGGGAAATTTGGGGAGAGAAAAGGAGAGAAGGAGAATGACGGGGGGAACGAGGAGAGGAGAGAGAGAGGAGAGAGGAAGGAAGAGGGGCGAAAACCGGGGAGGGAGGGGGAGCGAAAAGAGAGAGAGAGAGGGAAACGAGAGAAAAAGAGACAGCGAGAGAGAGAGAGGGAGAGAGAGAGAGAGAGAGAGAGCTTAGAGAAAGGAGAGCGAGAGAAAAAACAGTGAGGTGTCGAGGGGCTACTATTACATAAAGAAAAAAAATTTGTTCGTTTAAAAAACCCTTTTTTTACAAATTAGTTTAGCTTTTAAAAATTAAAAATTTTTGCTGAAAAGGGGTTTTATCAAAGCATTAATTTTTACATTATATTTACTAAAATTCTAAGGATATTCACTCGGTATGAACTTTTTTTAAAAACTCAGAGCTCTGCCTTTTTCGGTATTGTTTTTTGTGAGTTTTGTAAAAATAAATATATTTGGTTTTAAAAATATGATTTTCCCGAACCCGGTTTTTGCTTTCCCGCACCTTCAGTTTTTCCCCCCCTTTTACCCTTTCAGGCCAAAAAGAGACTACAGTAGGCGTAGTCAGCACCCTCACTTCGGACCCGCAGTACTCTTCTACCTAGGGCCCAGTAGTCTGGGGAGTCCTTTGGGAGCATTTTCTCTCTTTCTGCCTTCTTTTCTTATCTTCATGGGACTTCCCTGATCCTACCGAAGCTCCCATGTGGGGTCCCTAATTCGCGTGGGGGTGGGCATCGAATTACCGTCCTTCGCTTAAGTAAGTTCGACCATACTCTCTCTTGGCTACCCTTCCGTAGGAGGCCACTCTACGACCAACTCGACTCTGAACAATGGAAGCCCTACTAATGGCAAACCTAGAAGACCTCTTTTTCAAAATTTCAACTAAGAATGCAAGGTTTGCGAATGTTAAATACGTGAATGAAAATCAAATCAATTATGAACCCGTTTATCATCAAAAAGGTTCTTGGAGGTCAAGTGGTCGGCGATTTTGATTTTGTCAGAAAATCGCAAGATGGAAGTCTCCCTCTAAAAGTACAATATAACCACCAGATTAAGAATTTACTTAATGCTGACGCTTAAATGCATTTTCGGTTAATTATTCGTCTGAAGAGGAGCTTTTCTATTTTATTTCACATCATACAGTGGCTGTGTTCCTTTTCATATTTGTGTACACGTTACTGTGTTTGTAATACATACATATATACAGATATATACTGTGTGTTTGTATTCATATATGTATTTTTTTCAATAATTATCATTGTATAGTTATATGCAAACGATAGATATTCATCAATGTGTCGTAACTACAGCATTGTTTTAAACACAAAATTGACCAGAAATAAAAATGGTGATGGAAATGTTATGTATATCCAACATAAAAATGTTTATACGTTTTTCATGCTTATAATTTAATCGAACAATTCATAATAAAACATGAATCATCATGAAAAATGGAAAAGGTCTTCAATCTTATAAATGTTTATGTCAAAACCACTATATTCCCACCCGGCAGTAAATCGGCTCGGCAGTATAGTGGCTCACGGCAGTCTAGGGAGTAGGAAATAGTTTTAATAATTTTAAAAACATTTCGAAGATATACAAACTCATTAATATGAAAATTATGCTATTTCCATGATATATAACGCCAGTAATATCCATTAACTGCTCACAAATCCATCTCTTGAGATCATTGAAGTGATTCATTACACTTTGGAATTAAAGAATATTTTAATGTTTTCACGCTGAACTGAAAGAGAAAAAAAGTATAATGCAAACCTCCGACACGGTATATTTCTAGGCACCGCCATGTCATCAGTAGAAATACAACCTATATACAAATGAACTAATGCGATCACTTGATTCACCTCATCATTAGCAGGCACATGTCGGACCGAGGGAAAGCATCACTCACAGGCTGAGAGACGGTTACGATTTACATTATTTATTACCACTTTTTGTATTACTGTGTTGATCATTACTTTGTCTACGAGTTTCTGCTTTACTCGTGATTTCTATACCCACGGTTTATCACTTGCCAACTTCCCATTACATAATTTCTCACTTTCTTTTGTCACCTTACTATCTATTTATTATGTTGATCTGTTTTATGCCTTTATACGTTTTCTCGTGGTGGCCGGGAAGACCTCGGGCTCATGAACTAGTCAAAGGATGTTTCCCGCCTGCACTAATATTTGTTTCCACTATATTTGGGGTCAAAGCTCCGAGGAAACCCTAAGAGATTTCCAAAAACAACTGCAACATAAAACAACGCAAATAGACGTGACTAATCACACACACACACGTGCCTTCGGATACACAAAATCTGCATGAACATTACAAAGCTGAATGTTCCAGGAAGTAAAATACCAAGAGGTCGATCCATTCCCTCATGGAAAAAACTCAACACTGATTGTGCATCTACCGCAGAAAAACAGTGTACCTGTGTGCAGAAAAATGCGTTAGCAGCGGAACACAGAATCTATGGGCGATGTATACGACTGTTACGCGGACGGTTTATATGAGTACAAAATTTGGGCCAGCACTACACAATCGAAGTTGGCAGTATGCTCTTTGCAGCGGAATTTTTAAAGTCTCGGGGATCTGGAGTAGTTTTCTGTGACTCTCACAGTGCTCTTCTGACACTTAATTTCAAAACAGAAGGCGACGAGGACATTGTAATCTACATTAATCATAACGTAACTTATGAAAAAGAGTGCAATTTCAACATTCAATTTATATGGCGACCGTCTCATTTTGGCATACGCAAACATGATCACACACACAAATTTTCAAAGGAAAAGATACTGTAAACATAGCAAACATATCAAAGCAAAGATACTGTAAACATAGATCTTGGGATGCCCTTGCTAGGATTGCACACATATTAAGAAGTTCTCATAAGGAAGAACTGGTAAATCTGACGAACACTCAAAGGCCTGAAAACTGTACCATAAGGCACTACGATCAGTAAAGAGATAGCAAGCCCTCCTTGAGTGACATCGAAGTCAAACCAGACAACGTAACGTGGTTATAGTCAAAATATGTTTAGGTTATAGAATGTACTGGCAACTGCACGGTACAAGTGTAGATGAATTTGTATGTAGACTGTGTAATGAGGGAAGCAAGCTAACACCTGAGTACTATATCTCCGAATGTCATGTGATACAACCTTTCAGACCACCTAACACGAGGTATAAAGAACTATGTGAATATTTCATTTTATCTGATACATTGGAAGATATACTCGTACTAAACTTGTTTTATGTTTATGTTTCCATTATAATTTCGCAATTTTAAACAAACAAAATAAGTGACCCACTGAACCTCGCTCTCAGCCCGCAGGAGCTGGAGGGGAAGCAGGCGAGGATCTCATCTGCAATAACCTATCATAACGGGACCATTCCCGCTTGATAAGAGAGAGAGAGAGAGAGAGAGAGAGAGAGAGAGAGAGAGAGAGAGAGAGAGAGAGAGAGAGAGAGAGAGAGAGAGAATAAAAAACACCGTTATGTATCCTGTTTTTGCACATTTTCTTTCTTTTGTTCACCATGTTCTTTGTTTTCCTCTATTCTTATTTTAGCACCATGTTCTATTTATCTTTTGCATATTTCCCTTTCAACACATTTCTTTGTATTGTTCTACTTTAGTTTTGCACAACACTGTACCCCAAACCCATTAGGTTTTTCAGACAAAGGAAATAAAAGAGGGACCCACCGAATTTCGCTCCCTATTCATACGTGATGGTAAAGAGGCAGGCGAGGGTTTCACCTGCAACAGGATGCCATCGCGGTACTGACACCTGCTAATATAACACCTGAGCTGGCTCTAAAACGCACTACGCTCTCCAACCCTCCAGGAGTTTCACTTTCTTTCTTACGGTTTTTCCCCCTTAATTTCCAGGTAGATAGCTTCCCTTCCCTTCTCTTCCTTCATTATGCTAAGGATCTTTAGTAGAATGACAAACGCGAGAAAATATATGTTTATGCTTCTCCCATTTTGCTACACCATGTATGAACAATACATATTTTTAGTCCCGCGACCAGAAAAAGCACAGCACACACTATATTTCATCCTAATTCCTTTTCTCATCACTTTTACCACAAGTTTGCATTTACACCAAGCGAGTCGAGTTGCGTCAAGACGATTCAGCGTACGTTATAACTCGGCACTCCCGTTTAACTTTAATATGTATGGATCTTTGAAAAAAAAAGTTTACAAATCATAATTTATAGATTAACACTATTTGCTATTTTTACTCAGTATTTCAGTGTTGCCTGTTTATTGTTGATTTATTGTTAGCAAGCTATCAAGTACTAATGAAGACTATTACCAAGTTCCAAGGATAGTTATTTGGAACTGAAACATATATAAAAAAGGAAGTGGCGAGGGAAGAAAAGATATAGGCCTACCTGTGGGAAAATATTAGATGTGAAGCAAAAAGTGGGTGAGACATATGAAAAGCTTATAATGCGTTAAAAAGAGAATTATGAAAAATCACTAAGAAAGTCAGTCAGTGATCTCATGTCTCTAGGTTTTTGACTATAGTGACTAGGGTCGGCGTGAACTAGCCTCTCTCGTTGCACAATATTGCCTATTCTTGTCTAATATTAATACCACAAAATTAAAACTATAAGCGCAACGATTAAATATTCTTGAGAGCACCTCACTCTGTAAGATGTGCAAGTCCTTTAGTAAAAACAAGAATGAGGCGAGAATGGTTGAGTTTAGACGTGATTCTTGTTGGCAAGGGTCTCCATTGTGCATCCTCAACCTGACGTAAGAGAATAAGTGACGTCATGACCGATTTGATGACGTTTTTATTGAACTATTCTTAGCATTTCTCATCGTTACTCTGCATGATGTATAGTTATAGTATATATATATATATATATATATATATTATATATTATATTTTATATAATATATATTATATATCATATATATAATAATATATATATATATATATATAATATATATAATATATATATATATATATATATATATTATATTATGATATATATAATAAGATATATATAAAAAAAATATAAATATAGTAAAAATTTTGATCGAAAGTCAAGTAAAACTAAAATTAAATCAGGCTAGTGTGATATGCCAAAGAAAAAAAAATGTGGATAAGAAATAGTGTAGGAAAAATTTCAGGATGAAACTGGTCAAGAAAAGCTTAACTTATTGTAGTGGGCCATATCTAACCTGATTTATCGTTTAACATATACACATTATAAATGTCAAAAAATGTCAGCTGTAAACATTTCAGAACGAAAATATTTACACTTTTTTAACAAAAAGCCCGAGGTGAGAGTTAAACAGGGTATCATTGTATCTACTATCCTTTTCGATATAAACATACTCTTGATGATTTATACTAATTATGTCTTACAGATAGAGAAAGTACTGGAAGGTAACCAGTTGAATGAACATCCGATAAAAACCCTTTCCTCTTTTTTCTATTTTAGCTCTTCCAAGTATAAACAACATAAAAGAGTTAGTACGGAAGAAATCTGTATCTTATGACTAGAAAGTCCGTAAAGTCACAGGATGTTACGTAGGAACGCTTCAGTCTGTATAGTTTCTACACCGTTCAGTTGTTCTCAATAACAAAGCTATGAACATGATTTGTCAAAATGCGAGATGGATGCCTCCTTGATAAAGTACAATACAACTCACAGATTAAGGATTAACTTAAGCTGACGCAAATTCATGATCTTCGAGTTAAAGTAACTGTTCCTATTGGCCCAAATACCTGTAAGGGAGTAATCTTTCACAGGGATTTGAGGACGATGGAAGAAAGTGAAATTCTTGAGAGCATGAAGAACCAAAACGTAGTGGACGTTCATTGTATGACCAAGAAGGACGGGAATGTGCGAACGAAAACTGGACTGTGTTTTTTGACCTTTGCTTTAAATAAAATCCCAGAGTATGTCATCGTCGGTTATGAACGTGTTCAAGTAAGACCTTATGTCTAAAAGCCAATGCATTGTAATAGATGCCAAAAATTCGGACACACCTCATTAAGATGTATTGATAAAGACTAGAGTAAATTTGTTTGGCTGAAATGTGTTGAAGCCCAGAACACCATCACATGTGCTAGCCAGATTTCCAAATGTGCTAACTGTGGAGGTCCCCATCTGTCAGGATCTGCTGAGTGCAGCATCCTGAAGAAGGAGACTGAGACATTAGCATATATGAGAAAGCATGAAGTTAGTTATTCTGAAGCTAAGAGGAAAGTTGAAAGTTTGACACACAAACCCGATACTTCCTATGCTGAAACAGTAACTAACTAGTGCAAGTAATGTCAGTCAACAGCTTGCAGCTAAGGATAAAGAAATTGCCGAACTCAAACAAACCGTTAAAATTAAATATTAAAGTATATCAATTGACTAAATTGGTCGATCAAATGACAGCATCAACCCAGCATAAAAATCCTAAGGAGGCTGATACCGAATCACAGACCGGATCGCACCTCCCCGTCCGGGCGACTCCTGCGAGGACTTCGCGTGGCTTGCGATCGGCTTCTCGAGAGAGAAGCAGATCGCAATCTGTCAGTCGTCTCCCTCGCCAGGAGGTGCAGGACATGGAGGCTTCTGTCTCCAAACCATCCCGAGAGAGGTCCCGGGAGAGGAGGCGTCTCCCTCCCATAAAAAGAAAATAAAAACTGGTGGACAAGGCGCTTCCAAACCCCATAAAACGTAATCTTCGCGTCGACCATTATGCAATGGAACTGTCGAAGTCTTAGATCTAAAGTAAATGACCTTAAATTATTAGCCTCGTCCTATGCTCCCGATATTATAGTTCTCCAATAAACGCACTTAACACACCCCGTCTCTGACGAGGTCGTTTCGCTGAGGAACTACCATCTATGTCGGAAGGATCGTGAGGGTAGGGGTGGAGGCGGAGTCGCCATGTACATCCACCAAAGCCTCCCTTTTACAGAAGTGACTATTGATCTAATTTGGAGTTTGTCGCATGCAAAGTAAAAATTAGTGGCACGTATCTGGCTGTATGTTCAGTTTATTGTCCACCTGATAATGTGATAATCTATGATGAGCTCTTTGCTCTTCAGGAACGTCTGCCACAAAATAAAGTAATTTTAGGTTATTTTAATGCTCACCATACGTCATGGGATTCCCTGCGGGTGGATGGTAGAGGTGAGCAAGTAGTTAAGTTGATTAATGAGTCTGATTTAATCCTTCTGAACGATGGTAGTCCGACGCGGGTGGACGATAATACCGGTAATTTGAGCTTTATTGACTTATCACTGGTCTCTTCATCAATAGCAGCCAAGTGCATGTGGCACACCAATGACGACTCGTTGGGAAGCGATTATCATCCTATTTTGATTAAATATTCATGCGACACAGTGAGAACGCCTTCAGCACCTAAATTTAATGTAAAAAGAGCAGATTGGGTCGCCTTCACAAGGAGCGTCAAGCTCGAACTTGTTGGAGAAACCATTGATGATAAAGTAAACAATATTCAGAATTCGATTATAGAAGCAGCATTGCTATCCATTCCTAAAACTTCGACAGATAGCGTTAAGCATAGAGTTCCATGGTGGACACCAGATTGCGCAGGGCGCTGTCTGCCGACGCAATAAGGCCTACAGGCTTTTCAAAAATAACATCACAAATGAGAACTTTTGCAACTACAAACAAGCAAGAGCTAGGGCTCGTAGACTAATAAGACAAGCAAAAAGAGACTCCACGCAGAGCTTTGTCTCTACAATTAACGGCAATACCAAAATATTAGAGGTTTGGTCCACTATCAATAAAATCACTAAGAAAAAAACATCTTTCAAAATCAACATCAGTCACGAGGGGTAACAATTTAGATTCACCTAGAGACATTGCTAATGCTCTCACCAGGCAGTTCTCTCATACAAGCCTTCCTGACCATCAAGGAAGCGGCTGAGCTGCAACCAATTCACTTTGCCACAGGAGATGACTTTGATTACAATAAAGATCTTACAATGGATGAGCTTGTCCGAGCCCTAGAAGCCTGTAGAGGAACATCCCCAGGCCCCGATGAGATTCGATATGAGATGATAAAGCATCTTAATCATGATGACATGATTAAGTTGCTAGAAGTGTACAATGAAATTTGGAAAAGCCACACTTTTCCAAACTCATGGCACTTCGCCCATATCATTCCCATATTGAAAGGAGGGGGTAACCCCAGATCTGCCATCTCCTACCTTGCTAGTTGACGAGCAGTGCGGTTTTCCGAAAGGTGCGCCAAACTCTCGATCAAATAGTAAAGCTGGACAGTCATATTCAAGAGGCAATTGCCCCCCCCAAAAAAAAAAAAATTGATTTCAGTTTTTTAGATATAGAAAAAGCTTACGACATGACATGGCGATATAGCCTACTCAGAAAACTTTCTGCTTTTGGATTACATGGAAACTTGCCTTGTTTTATTCAAAATATCATTTCTGACAAAACTTTTGCTGTCAAATTGATTTCCGACACTTTTTCGGACATTTTTGTCCTGGCAAACGGGGTCCCACAAGGACTTGTCACCAACATTATTTGTATGCATGATAAATGACATCTTACCAGCTCCCCCTCGGAATCTTAAATGCTCACTGTACGCTGATGATTTTGCATTATGGCACTCCAGCAATAATGCAGAATTCTCAGCAAATCGCATCCAATTAGCACTGGATATGATTCATAACTGGGGCCTCCAGTGGGGTTTTAAGTTTTCCATTAGAAAGAGTATTGGGGTAATTATATCACATAGGAGGAAGCCGAACATCAGGCTAACACTAGACAACCACCCAATACCCATTCAAAATTCTACTAAGTTTCTTGGGCTACTTTTTTATAGTGGACTCAATTGGAAAGACCACATTGGTCAGTTAAAGAAGGCTTTGCTAATGATATATAAAGCCCTGATTAGGTCTAGAGTAGATTATGGGTCAATCGTGTATGACTCGGCATCGAGAACAAGTTTGAAAGGTTTGGATGCTGTGCAGAATGCTTGTTTGCGTGTGTGTCTTGGAGCCCTGAAGTGCACTCGGATCGAGCGTCTTGAGGTGGAGTCAGGAGTACCTTCCCTGCGACTCAGACGCGGCCAATTAGCCCTGACCTATGCTGCAAAGGCGGCTCTAGGCCCTTTGCCACGAGACTCCATGACCTC
>NC_051391.1:10842090-10849590 GCF_015228065.2 Penaeus monodon | reverse complement strand
CTTTTCGCACAGGGATAAACATCCGCCCTCGAAGGGAACCGCCGCATAAAAGGACACGTCCGTAAGGCAGAAGAGAGACACAGCAGACGGCCCAAGCCACACAGGGTCCAGCTCTACCACCTCGTCCTCCATCCGGGGACACGGGGGCCTCTTGGGGGTCTCATAACTGTCTTCAAGAATAAACTAGCAAGTTAAGCCCCTTTTCACTGACCCACCCAAGTCTATCTCTTGCCTCGCTCACATCTGGTGACAGTGGTGCTCCCATCTCATGCTCCTCGCCGACGCCTGTTGCTGATCTACAGACAAGTTACTCCTGTCGAAGTGTCTCCTGGCCTCCCTTAACTCTCAGCCATCGCTACCAACTCCTCTTCTGACCGGACCATGTCTGTCCTACTACTTCGTGCTGGCCACTCATGCATGTGCTACCCTCCTGACGAAATCGCAGAAGATGTATCCTTTCACTCTATGCTGCCACACTCGCCAATCCGGCTCACCTACCTCGCCAAGTTTTCGCGAACCCTCGTCAGCACAGCGATGAAGTCACAATTCTACCTACTACCACCAATACTTCCTCATCACTATTAAAAGTAAGTGTACCTATTAGTGCCAGAGTAAATATTGCCCTCCCTATACCCACCCACACCTTGCATACAAGTCGCCTTATTTCAAATTCAAGTGCACGCCACTCTACGAACGCACACTACTAACTCTATACTACATCTTTTCGCTGTCAACCATTGTTTTTTTTCAACACAGCAAACGAATCACACGCTGAGATCAAACCTAAGTGACACGCACCCTCACTTCACACCTCATTCCCCAGCCCTAACCATCCCGTAATTGATGTATTGTGTTACTATTTTTCTGTCTATTATAATTTTTATCCTCAAATCGCACAATTTAGTATATATCATTTCTCTCAGAACAAATGCGTATTGTTATATTCTGTGTATACACTATATCGTTGTGTTCTTTATATCACTGTTTCTTCATACTTGCCGTGCAAATCGGTCGCTCATTCACACATATATTTAGATCACCTCCAGTACACCTACCTGCCCATTCTACACGGAATTCACCCTAGGATTATGGATTTTACTATGTACCATCCCTATGACTAGTAACTGAAACCCAAATCTCTTTTACGACGTCCTCTAGAAGTTCGATATCTTGTCCTCAGTAATGCTGGAATTTATGCTTCTTTAGTCTAAGGTTTGGTGAATATGTATTGATGGTAGTGTCTCCAGTTGCAAATAATAGCAACGCATTGCAGATACCATGCTTTATATAGGCTTGCACAGTTATTACCACCGCAAGTTAATTTTAATCCCGGCTCATGGCCGTAAACGAAGGAACCCTGCGCCCGCCGCATCGAGAATTACGCTCATACGATTGAAGCGCCGAGACGTGCACTGTTTGATTTTCACCGCAACTTACTTTTAGCCCGGCTCATGGCCGTAAACGAAGGAATCTTGCGCCCGTCGCACACACGCTCATACGATTGAAGCGCAGAGACGCGCACTGTTAGAATTAAGTTCAGGCCCAGCTGCCTATTTGTTCGAAGCATATATACTTGCCTATTTACCCCAAAGATATGGAATTCTTATCCAATTAATTTTTCTCTCTTCAATATGATGGTACCTTATTGAACTCGCTAATCCTGACACATCCAAGTAATTAACACCTTACTTGACACGCCCTTCTTGTGACAAACTGTCCTTATTATGCTCTCATTTTTCTTGCAACTTAGTAAGGTGAATGACAAGCATATCCTCCTCCTTAGTCCTTTTTCTGGCCTGGTACACTTATTTTTCAGCTTCTGAAGACGATTGACCCTCCTCGCTACTGAATGTTGCACCTCAGTGCGAAACCCCCGCTACCCTGGCATGCGACGATCCTAGCGACCCTCGGATCACCAGGAACCATCTGTAAATACCGAACAGAACCTCTACTGCATCGTTTCAAGCGTTACAGTATGCTCGAGGACGAGCCTTGCGCGTGGCCAAGCGATGTCAACAATACGTAGCAAGACCGGATGAAACACTTCACTTCAATTCCCAGTCCAAGAAGCTGTCCTTCTCCTTGGGCAGGACGCAGATGTCGCCCGGCTTTCTCTTTTCGCACAGGGATAAACATCCGCCCTCGAAGGGAACCGCCGCATAAAAGGACACGTCTGTAAGGCAGAGGGGAGAGACTCGGCAGACAGGCCAAGCCACACAGGGTCCAGCTCCACCATCTCGTCCTCCACCTTCAAGAATAAACCAGCAAGTTAAGCCCCTTTTCACTGACCCACCCAAGTCCATCTCTCGCCTCGCTCACATCTGGTGACAGTGGTGCTCCCATGTCACGTGTCGCTTACATATATATATATATATATATATATATATATATATATATATATATATATATATATATATATATATGTATATATTATATATATATATATAATATGAATATATATTATATATATATTATATATATATATATATTATATATATATATATATATATATATATTGTGATTGTGATTTATATCTTCATTAATTACGAAGAGATTGTAAGTTTCTTGATGAAAGTTTTTTTTATTGTAAGGGTGTATAAAATGTTTCTGTGCCTTTTTAGCAGTACATTAAAATACATATTTACTCTATATGGGTGAGATTAGAAGTCAGTCAAGACGGTCGCTGGAACGACATGATAAGAATCTCCAACGTATCCCACCGAAGTCACGTGACTTCGGTGGGATGAATGTCTTCAAAATCATTCTGTACCTCTGTGATATAACCTTACAGGATCAAAAATATCCAAGAAAATGCTGTATATTTTGATTTGTTGATATAATTCAAGGAACAAGTCAAGTAAATGTCCATGGTCATTGGAATTACCCAGCTGTCTGATTTGGACATGGGACTCAATCGTGGTGAATACGATGAGATGGAAAACCTTATGCAATTTACACTTTCCATATGAAGAACAGTGTATGTAATGAGAAATTTTTTTTTTGACTGAATCTGAGAAATGCTTTTAAACTTTTCACAGCCTTGTGTGTGTATACAGCACACACACATATCTATATCTACCTGTCTACCTATTCACACACGCACCCATATATCTATCTATCTATTTTTCTATCTATATAGACACACACAGATAGAGAGGTAGCGCCCACTCCTCTCTATGGCCAAAGCCACAATTTCCCTTTCTACTGGGAAATCCACTTGGGCTTTATCTAGAGGAGGCACTATTAATTAACGTCAAGTGTGAGCTCTCCTGAGTCATACTCTTGATGAACCCACACAATAAAATACAATAATCATAAGAGGGTTACTGATGATCTAATTTCAGTCTTAGAGGTAACTGAGAGAAGGGTAATATCAAACAATTGATAATCTTACATTTCTTGATATATTCAATTATAAATCATTAAACTTTTACAACTAAAAACCTTAATTGACACAGATGTCCACTTCTCCACTAAAGTGTGTAGTATAGACCGTCCTTCTCTTATGTCTTTCTTCTTGAATCCTTTGTCTGTACAGACTTTTCTCAAATTTCTTCATATCTTCACTGTATCAGTTCAGAGGATTCCTAAGGATGGCATCTGCTTTACAATCTGGTGGATCTCTCCAAGGACTTCTCATGAAGCAAACACACACACACACACACACACACACACACACACACACACACACACACACACACACACACACACACACACACAAAAAAAAAAAAAAAAAAAAAAAAAAAAGAGAGAGAGAGAGAGAGAGAGAGAGAGAGAGAGAGAGAGAGAGAGAGAGAGAGAGAGAGAGAGAGAGAGAGAGAGAGAGAAAAGAAACAATTGTTCTTATTTAGGAATGATAAAACAATAAAAGATTCAATATAACTAATTTCTTGTGGGAACAAAAACTACTTTTGCCAAACAAACAAATTATGTATATTCATGCCATTATATACGACCTGAGTAGTTTTATATTTATGCATTATATTATTTTTTAAGAAACCCTCATTTTGCATTATTCTATTATAAATTTCAAGAACACTTACTCCTTGAATGGGTTTAAAATCCTCAATAATAACAGAGAAACATCTGAATGGTATCCAAGTGCCACATGTCAGCCACTAGCTCTTTCGGGCATTTACCAGGCACTTGTCTCTTCTCTCTCTTTCTGGTTATGATTATAATATCAGGGTTTAATACTGTATATTCTTAACATTCTAACATCTACTCAGGTCACATATATTACAAGCATATGGTACGTCTTACTCCATACATGCATAATACCGGAACTTAAATGAATTTCTCCAGAAACAAAATTAATACGTATTGGTTTCTTCATTAAAATATCCATTATGGAACCTTAATATAACAAAGAAAACTGAACTTTGTAGGGTAAACTCGCATATTTTACAGTTTCCTTATCTTAGTGTAATAATATAAACATATATAGTACCTGATACAAAAATAGTAAAATAAAGTATCATCTTTCTAAGAAAATAAAATATCATCATAATTGTCTTACCAACTAAAGACTAATTAAATGAGGTATACATAAGTAACATAAACGTAAAGACCAAGTAAGTGGTGGTCACAGACGAATATTTGGGTCATTCTTACTTCGTGTCCCAGTGCTCATTACAGTAGAAAGAAAAATAAATAGACAGTGTGTGTACATGGATGCGTGCATGTATATATGTTTTGCTGACTTTGTGATAAAACCAATTGTGCGTTGAAGTTTAGATAATTACGCGATGTTAAGGCTGCTGGTCTGTGGCTGTATAATTTGTTGGTTTAGTGTTTAGTGGTGTGCTTTGTTGCATCGGGTTCCCTGTGTCTTTCATCTTTTTCATTATTTTAGTGTGTCTATGGCTAGTTGAAGAATTCTGCCTTCGGTATCAGTAATACAAAGGTTAAAAAAAGAAGAAGAAAAAAAAGTATCCCGGTAAGGGTCCACTTATTTAATCCATTCAGTAACTGTCGTGCGGTTGGCTTTTCTGTGTGCGGGAATAACTGGGTGCTGTTGAAGTGTTGAGGGCTTGTTCTAGATCTGTAAAGCATGAGAGCTTTTATATCTTATATCTCGCCTGTGAGGTTGGTTGTTAAGGGTGGGGTTAGGGGAAGAATCAGAGAAGAGGTGGCTACGCTGAATCATTAGAAGTGGCACAGGTGAGGCGGGAAATCCAAACACTGGCTGGCGAAATCAACACAGACTCAAGAGGTCTCACTAAAGGTAATGTTTATCTGCTTGGATACTTACGGTACAATTTTTACATTTAATTATTTCGTCATGTAACAATGCGAATTATTGCTGGAAGACACAGAACGAGGCGGAGGGGGGAACGGGCAATAGTACATGGCACATCTGAATTCATGATCGAAAGAAATGACGCAGTGGTAGGGAAATGGCATCCCCGGATAAGAGACTGGTGGTATCTGCGTTTGTGTAGGCGTCGGTATTGTGAAGTGTTTGTATAATTTGTTCGTAAATCTTTTGACTGTTCTGGCTTCTACTGTATACTGTGCTAGCTTACTCCACTCGTGTTATGTGTGTGTTACGTGTGATACGTGTATATGTTTCTTGAAAATATTCATGTTTGTAATGTCTGTTTATTTATTTGTTCATTTATAATTACTTATTTATCTATTTATCTATTTATCTTTATTATTTATGTGTGTGATTTTGTAAATGATTACGAATACGAATCTATATGATTGTCTAAACGTGTTTGGAGAAGATACATGTTAATCTGTTTGTTAATGTGCCCTGTAAAGTGTACTAGTGTAACTTTGTATCGGGCGGCTCTAATAATGACCTGTTCGAGCTGTAGGGGCCACATATTGTCATGTAGTGATCCAATGATGATTGTACAGGTGTATGTAAGCTGTGTTTGATGTAATATGTACGTGTATCGGATTGGTGAATTTGTCTTTTCTAAATGTCATATTCCAAGGGAATCCATATCGTGTTGAACAAGACTGCAGTGGTCGAAACAAAAGTCTGATGCTAATCTGCTAATTCTAGCAAATGAGTTCGGTGTAGACAGTGGGAGAGCAATGATGTTTACTAATAAGACTAGTGGCTCTAGGACTATGCCTAGCGGAACACCAGATGAGTCGGAAGAAGCGCACTCACGCGAGAAACAAGAACAAAGCATTTCCCAATAAAGGCATTGATCGCAATAGTAATAGTGATGAAGTTATCCCCTGAAGCGTAAGTCCTGAGATCTCGCAGTACTGTAATTTGTGCGTCAGTTCTCGATGAGGTCGGTGTCGGGGACAGAACAGTGTACGTTTAGAAAGTTGAAATCGCCTTCCGTACCCGTGTTTCTGTCTGTATTAAACGCGATATAGTGGTGTGGAGAATATGCGGGAGAAAGATAGTCTAGAAACAATGCTGAGAGAAGTAATGATTACATATTTGGGAAAATGTAGTTAGATCCAGGTAATTTCACAGTCTAACGGGTTTGGTGGCAGCGTTAGTCATGCAGCCGTAACATGTGACATTAAGGGAGGTTTAATGGTTCAGTGGAAGCAATGTCAGTGTCTGTTGCAATGTTAGGTTGGTATGTATGACAGAAAGGGACGTGTTTCATTTGAAGTTATAAATACATATATTAAATAAGTATATACCTCTCAAAAATTGAAAATCTGTCTTCATTTTTTTTATGCTTTCAGAATGTCTTCATACATGACACGCCCCAAAAACATTATTTTCTCCCTCTTGCTTTCCGTTGGTTCCATCATCCTGTACAGTATGGTGTATGGGAACCAAGTAACATGGTCACGAAATGGTATGTAATGCATTTTATCAACAACAATTTAGTATTATAAATGTATTGATTTTTATTTGACTATCATATTCTTCTGTGGGTTCTGGAAATAATGTCTTGAAGTAGAGAAGTGAGGGAAGGTAAGAGAGAGAGAGAGAGAGAGAGAGAGAGAGAGAGAGAGAGAGAGAGAGAGAGAGAGAGAGAGAGAGAGAGAGAGTACGAGTTCGAGTTCCGAATTCGAGTTCGAGTGAGAGAGAGAGAGTGAGAGAGAGATGGAGTGAGAGAGAGTGTGTGAGAGAGAGAGTGAGAGAGAGGAAGAGGGAAAGGGTGAGGAAGAAGGAGAGGAAGGGGAGAGGGAGAGGGAGAGGGAGATGGAGAGAGTGAGAGGGAGAGGGAGAGATGA
Source organism: Penaeus monodon (assembly GCF_015228065.2). Classification (NCBI taxonomy): domain Eukaryota; kingdom Metazoa; phylum Arthropoda; class Malacostraca; order Decapoda; family Penaeidae; genus Penaeus; species Penaeus monodon. Next base: position 10,842,420 of record NC_051391.1, on the reverse strand, counting down.
GAGGGAGATGGAGAAAGAGAGAGAGAAAGAGAGGGAGAGAGAGAGAGAGAGAAGAGAGAGAGAGAGGAGTGAGAGAGAGAGAGAGAGAGAGAGAGTCTGGGAGAGGGGAGAGAGATAAAAGAGAGAGAGAGGAGAGAGGGAGAGTGAGAGAAGAGAAGGGAGATGGGAGAGAGAGTGAGAGGAGAGAGAGAGAAGGGAGAGAGAGAGAGGGAGAGGAGAGAGAGAAGAGAGGAGAGGGAAAGAGAGGGGAGAGAAAGAGAGGGGGGAAAGGGAGAGAGAGAGAGGAGAGAGGAGAGAGAGAGAGGGGGAGGAAAGAGAGGGGGATGGGGG
>NC_051391.1:10836369-10841990 GCF_015228065.2 Penaeus monodon | reverse complement strand
AATTTTTTTCCCCAAAAAAAAAAAAATTTTTAAAAAATTTTGTGGATTGTTTTTACACAAAAAATTTAAATTTTTTAAAAAATGGAAAAAAGCAAAAAAAAACAATAAAAACAAACTAAAATTAAAAATTTTTCGACAACAGTTTTTATCTATTGGAAAACCTTGGAACTCGAGGTAACAGCAATTGTAAAATTTCAGAAGATAGGCCCGGTAATTTCTTTTTTGTGTCATTTATCACATTTTAGAAATTTTGGTGCCAAAGTTTTTGGGTTTAAAATTAGACGGTTTTTTTTCTACGGGATACTAAAGCAAATAAAAAGCGCTGAAACAGTTTTCTTCGTCTAGACACGGGCCCTTTTTACATTTTCTTACCAAAAATGCTGTATTACATATTTTTTGCCCAAAAAAGAAAATAAAAAAGAAGCATTTAAAATTTACCACCATTGAAATAATATTAAAATAATAAAAATCTTTTTATTATTTCCTGACCCAAGGGGCAAAAATGTACAAGACTGTGTCTTAGCTCTTCGTGTCCTTGGAACCCCGATTTTGATTTTCAACAAGGGTGCTTCAGTTATTTTTGATCTTAAAAAGGCTGTCGGGGCCTGCTTACAGTTTTGGAAAGTGCTGTAAAATGTGAAGGGGCATCTCTCCCTTTTTTTCCCAGTGCTGCCGGTTGAGCGGGGATTGCAATTGTAATTTCAGGTCCAGACCTTGTCTTTGCCGATGATGCAGTGATCTACGGAGCCCTTAAAGGTCGGGAAATAGCTCTTGAGGCCTTTTATGAGGAGGCGAACCCGTTGGGACTCTCGATAAAACGGACCAACCAAGGTCAAAAACTTGGACTTTTTTGAATGTGATTTTCAGTCTATCATGTCTGTGGTGAGATCTTGATCTCACCACAGATCTTGTAGCTTCACTTATCTTGTATGCATGCAGAGTTTGACCGGAACACTCGCGACTCGTCTGGCCCATGGGATTAGGGACTCATAAAGCCCCTAGCGTTGGCGCTACTAGACTAGGGGGACACGATCGGCTCTTCATCGCTAGTGATCCCGGTTTCCCCTTCTCCGGGTGAGAGACCTGGGGCAAGAACAATGCCTGAAGGCCGTCTTGCAAATCATGGGGTACCCTGGGGGACCATGTGTCTAAACAAGGATCTCCGTGACACTGATTCAAGACCAAATTCCCCCGTCTATAAAAGCGCCCCAACTTCAGTTCTCTGGGCATGTGGCTCGTTTCCTGAGATGATCCGATTGTGGGTCATCTCCGAGGGGGCTACCCAGGTTTGGAAAAGACCAAGGGGAAGGCCATGGAACACTTGGCTGAAGCAAGGCGATCAGATCTGCCAAGATGTGCGGGGTGTGAGAAGAATGCTACTGGAGGCTTGCTTGGAGGGACCCCAGGAGGTAGAGCCAAAGGCTAGGTGCGGCAATGCACAGCCATGGTATGCCCCCTTATGATGATGATGTCTTTACCACGCTGTAATCATTATAATTTTTACTCAGGGCCCTTACGCCCACACCAGTGACTATAACGTTTACCTCGCGGAGACAAGTGCAACCCTCGCCCACTGTACAGAGCGTGGTGTTCCTGGAGAGGTAACGTGAGCCTTCCCTTTAGAGACGTTTTTTTCTATAGTGAGTGATTTGTAATTCTAATCAAGCAGGGGTCTTGTCTAGCTGAAAAAATAGCCTTCCTTAGAAAGAGCATAGTAATCGAAGCAGATTTGCAATAATGACATTATGAGGAACCTCAACAAAATGCGATATGTTTCAGTGTCAAAAACGCTGTTTGCCTGAAGAGAATACACGTTCTCGCAACTAATACTTCCCGTCTCCTCTCTACCAAGCTTCGCCACCAGAACCCAACAGCAAAGATCTGGTACGGGGTCACCTCTCCGCATGTAGACGACACAGACAGGCTCGTCACGTTACTCAAGAAGAGGTATGAAAATTTAGATGTCGTTGGCGCCGATCTCGAAACGATGTTCACTGGGACCCCCCTTGAAAAATTATTTACGTCAGGGACCTGGGCGCAGAACACGCGTGAGTTATGTTCTTTTTATTAATATCAGCATCTTGCTTCATATTTAAGATATCGCGTCAGGTCATTAGCCACAGATCCAGCACCAGTTTCATTATTATACCGACACATTATCACTGATATGGTTGTGATGCAATCATCGTTATTGGCCGTGTTTTCTGGTGGTCCAATTTGTTTGAATCCTTAATTTAAAAGCAATTAAACGAACTATTCACTGATAATTCGAATATCATTTGCAAAACAGTATACGTTTCTAATGCGAAGAGATTACAGCAAATTCCCCCCATATGTCAAGACACAGTATTGAATTGGATATTTTACAGTTTCATCCAATATCTTTGATTGTCAGGGTTGAGGGCGCACAACTGCTCTTCCTGTTCTCTCCCCAAGTCAAAAACTCACATTTTATCAAGTATGCCCCCCCTTTTTCTTTTCTACTTCTTCTCCTGTTCTTCTCGCTCTCTCTCTCCCCTCTCTCTTCTCTTTTTCTTTCTCTCTCTCTTTCTCTCAACAAAATGAAATGGATTTCTATCTCTAGATAGACTGATGTTGATTAACTGATTGATTGAAGGTAGATTATGTGACTGGGCAATTGCTGAATAAAATATATCGTCGTAACATATGGCCACATAACTATTCTAATTTACTTTTCTAATTTACTCTGAGTAAAATGTTATGCAGTTTTATGATGTTCAAAGTTTATTCCCTGACAACACCTATTTTTCATACTAGAGATGAGTTGTCCCGATAACAATTCCCCGGGTTTTTTTTTATGCCTGATACGTATCAAATGTGTGTGTGTGTGTGTGTGTGTGTGTGGGGTTGTGTGTGTGTGTGTTGTGTGTGTGTGTGTGGTGTGTGTGTGCATTTACAAATAAGTATATATACACATACACATAAGTGCCATCCAGCTATTTTGCAACCCAGTTGTACTCTTAAACACCTAAATGAAAACGAACTCTGAAATTCGAACTCTCTTTTCCCCATTCCCTCCCAGTCACTATTACCCTCATTATTGCACAGCGTCATCTGACCAACATCTAATCGTGTCTCCCCTCAAAGCTTGGCCGGCGAAAAAACCTCTCCAACATGCTGCGGAAAGGGCCTGCTGTGGCTGTGGGGTGGAATGAACGTCGACACTGGACTGCATCTGCGTCAGGAAGGTCACGGACCTCCACAACGCGATCGCTTACGACGAAACGAAAGGTCGCCAAACAACGCCATCATGCACTCGAAGCCCCACATCGGTTCATTCTCGAAACCATGGAGTACCTGAAACAAAATTTTTCCCGGTTAGGTTAGGTTCCACGGGGTTTATGGATTATATGGCCTAAGGAATTTTCCGCGGGACATGATCGCCAGGAAATATAAGTAGCACTAGAATTAACAGCGCCTCCTTCCTGACCCTCCCGGTGCCACGTGGCACGTCAACGGGCCAGGGCGGCTTCGCACAAAACGCCAAAAGGTCTGCGGAGCCAAGAACCTGAATCAGATCCTTTACAAGAAATGCGACAGCGTGAAGTTGATGCCGTTGAGGAATATGCAACTCTATACTTGGAAACAGTGGGGGAGGTTCTTTTTAAAAAGGGAAATGGAAGCAAATTCCTAGGGGTAACCAAACATAATATCTGCGAAAAACACACCTTTAAGAAGTTTCCAAATGAACAAACACCTACTTAGTCATGCATACACGCTCACACAAAACCAGTAGAATTGCATTAGAACAATGGCTAGAAAGCGACTGCCCACTCACCCCCCCTCTCTCTCATTGCAGGGACACAAAGACCCTACATCTTGCACATGTATACAAAGTCAGCAAAAAAAATTTGCGGTTAAATGGCCCCGGAAACCATCTACGACAGTGTTGCCAGCGTCGTCTGCCCCCTCACGTACGAGCTGCCAACGAGGGCGTACTTTTTTAGTTCGAGTGGATGTTTTTGGGATGGAAAGTTTTTGGGATGGATGTTTTTGGGTGATGTTTTGGCTGATTTTTTTGTTTTGGGCTAATGTTTTTGGGTGATTTTTTTGTTAAAGTTTTTTGGAGGGATGTTTTTTGTTTTGGGTGGATGTTTTGGGTGGGTGTTTTTAGGGATGTATGGTTTTGGTTTTTTTTGGTCTGGTGTTTTTAGGGTTTATTTTTTGGGCTAAAGTTTTTTGAATTTTTTGGGGATGTTTTTGACTGATGTTTTTGTGTGGATGTTTTGTCTGGTTTTTTTTGGGTATTTTTTGGGGATGTTTTTGGGCTGGGTGTTTTTGAATGGGTTTTTTGGACTTTTTTTTGGTCTGGGTTTTTGGCTAATTTATGTCTGGATGATTTTTGGGCTAATTTTTGTACTTTGGATGGGTTTTTAGTTTATTTTTTTTGTCTGGATTTTTGGCTGGATTTTTGTTCTGGATTTTTGGTTTTTGGATGTTTTTTCTGGATTTTTTGGTTTTTAAAATATTTTTTGTCGGTATTTTTTTGGTTGGATGTTTTGGGTTGTTTTTGTTTGATGTTTTTGGGTTGGAGGGTTTGTGGTTATTTTGGTTTGATTTTTTGGGTTGGATTTTTTGGATATGGTTTTTTTGGGTCTGATTTTTGTCTATTTTTGCGGGGTTTTTTTGGTCTATTTTTGGCCCTGGATTTTTGGTCTGGGTGTTTTTGGTCTCATTTTTTTGGTCTGGGTATTTTTGGACTGAAGGCTTTTGGGATTGAATGTTTTGGTCTCATTTTGGTCTGAATGTTTTTGGTCTTATGCTTTTGGCTTTATGTTTGTGGTCTGAATATTTTGGTTTGTATGTTTTTGATTAAAAATTTATTAAAAAATTTTTGGGCTGGATGTTTTTTTGATTTTTGAATTTTTTTTTTTTTTGACAATTTTTTGGACTGAATGTTTGCGGACAATGTGTTTTGACTTAATGTGTTTGGACAGAATGTTTGGGAACTGAATTTATTAGGTCTGGATGTTTTTGGTCTAAAATAATTTCTTTGACTTAATATCGTTCTGACTGGATGTTTTAATTTGAATATATTTTGACTGATTTTAAAAACTTCTTTCTATTTTTATTGTTTTTTTCTTTTTTCCTATCCTTCTTTTTAAATCTAACAATTCGTTATTTTTTATGTAAAATATTTTAGCGATGATGAATGAATTGCTACTGTTGTTATTGTTACGCCGACCGCCTCGTCTCTCTGCCACCAACACAAGGCAGGCTAGGCAGATGGCGTGCCATCCACAGGGTCGTGAACACTGAACAGCTCCAAGAGGCACCGAACACCACAGCGTCCCAGAACACCAGAAGGAAACGCCAAGTGGCGAGGCAGGGCACGAATTAAACACAAAATGACAGTCTTCCTTTTTTTTACACAAGTTATTTACCGTAAAACTTTTCTATAGGCACAATACAGGGGGGAAACCAGCCTGTCACACAGCACAATACAGCTTATAACAGGGCAACACAATGTTTATCGGGTCACAAGGGCACACAGAGGTCTTCACAGGAGCAGCACCCAACTCCGTCTCCCGGCTTGTTCCTCCGCTTCCTCCGCAAAACCAAGCCAGCTGCGTCATGTTTCCCCCGGTCCCTTCATGTTA
>NC_051391.1:10828869-10831369 GCF_015228065.2 Penaeus monodon | reverse complement strand
GCTCGAACGAGTTAACTTATAATATTGTACAGGAAAAAAAGTGTCACAAATGAAGCTCCGAAACCCATCTAACATAAACAATAAGGGTCGCATTGTTTGGGTGTTCGAGACGGAATCCGAAACATCTTTTTACACGTCTTGACCGTGACAGTACATGTGTGTAAGGCTTGCACCTAAGAATGCATTTTTGCGTCTGAAAAGAAAAGAAAAGAAAAAACAACAATATATATAATAACATACAAACCTCTATGAATTTTTCTGGTTCACCCTTGAAGAATGCTTTCCAAATCGTTCCACCGAAACTATCTGCAAACTCCTTACGGAAGGAGGGTCCAGTCACTGCAGTTTTTAAAGAAGATGTCATTCATATTCGGGGCATTGCACACTTGCTTCGTAGGGCCGTGGCTGTACCCGGCCCTTTTCACATGCCATTTTGGACCCTGGGAGAGAGAGGTGGCTGTATTTATTTATTTATTTATTCATTTATTTGATTATTTTGTTTGCACGCTTCACTATGAAGAGACCAAACGTTGTTATCGATACGTTATTTTAATACTTCTTCCTTCTTGCATTTTCCGTTTGATTCATGTCATTTTAAAAAGATATTTGCCTTTGTATTTCATTTATTTCCATAAAAAAAGAAATGTAAACATCAACAGACGTATCCGTTTCATGACTCACTTGGAAGTGTTTCTTCATGTACCTCATCAGCGCGAACGTGAATGGGCTTTGTGCGTCGAAATGCATGATGGCGTTGTTGGCGATTTGCCCGACCTCATCGTAGGCCATAACGTTGTGCAGGTTCGTGACGTTCCTGACGCAGATGCAGTCGGTGTCGACGTTCATCCCGCCCCACAGCCATAGCACTACATTCCGCAGGAGATTGGAGATGTTGTTCGCCGGCCAGGCTGGAGGGAACACACACGGGTCCAAGGTTGTTGAAGTGAGGCTAAAGGGGGCCTGAGGTTGAGGATAATGAATACCGTGCTGCATTCAGCGAATACGTAACCAAATAAGGATGTGACATTTTTTTGTTGATATATTCGTATGCAGAAACACAGACAGACAAACATGCAAAAAAGAAAAAAAACAACCAAACCCCCCAAAACCAAAAACCCACCCAAACCCCAAAAAACCCACAAACCCCCCCCCACGCACGGCACGCACAATATTTATTGTTGAGGAGGGGGTTTTGGGGGGGGGGGGGGGGGGGGGTTTGTTTTTTGGGTTGTTTTTGGGGGGTTTTTTTGGGGGGATTATTTTATTTTTATAAGTTCCAAACCGAAAATTTTAAAAAAGTGATTTCACAAAACTTCATATTAATAAAAACGCAATTTTAGGTGACCGAGCCTTTAAATAATTTTTTTTTTTGCTGGGCAATAAAAATTCAAATGAAAGGAATATTTTATCTAAATTATGTAAATGTAATGCACTTAAACCAAACAAAGAAGAGAGTAAATGTTATTCTGAAGAAATTATAGAACTACAACCGTGACATGTTGACCTCGATACTCAACTGTTTTGTAATACTGTTACTTCCAAACAGAAAAAAAAGATGAAGCTTTTTTGTAAAGTGTGACAAGTTGAAAGCCTAAGTCTTTAAATTTCCCCAAAGTTTAATTTTCCCCTTTTTTACCTTCGTTTTCCCTTTTTAGCCAAACCCGGTTTGAAGGGGTCATAAAGAGATTTTCACACTATTCCTCCATTTCAAAACGAGAAAAAATAAACAACCCTACTTTATCCAAACCCCTGCGCTTGACGTGACTTCATTTACTTTTAAATTCGCAAGAGCCTACATGAATATTCTGTTGAGAAAATAAATTTTTATACTAAATATGATGAGTGGTAAAACACTCTATTCCGTACTGTACATGGAAGAAAAAAACCCCCAACACAAAAAAGATTTATTGAAAAAGAGCTACCCGTTTCAAAACCCCCTGGATTCCATCCTCAGGGCAACCCGAGAGGGAAACCCGTGGGTTTCGAAATAATATAGCCGCATTCTCATTTTTAATAAATCTTTTTTAAATTTTGGTTTTTTTTTCCATCTCTATGAGTTTTTAAAAAGGGGTCGAAAGGGAAGTGCAACCAGAGTATTGTAAAATTTTATATATATATAAATAATTTTATATTATATATATAAAATATATAATATATTATAATACATACACACAAAACACTACAAATACATAACACGAAAAAAGTACGATTTCTTTTTTTCTTCTACATAAATGAATTAATTATTAAATGAGATATTAATATCGATGAATTTTTTAATAATATTATATATTTTACATAACCATAGTAATAAAATAATAAGTATAGTATGATTTTTTTTTCTAGAACCCCGTTTTGCATCCTCAAACCATCACTTTTGGTACAAGAGATTCCCATCGATTCACACCCAAATATAACAGGGAATCGTCGTTATTAAAAAGAATTGTATTTAAAAAAAAAAAGTTTATTTAGAAATTTAATTATTTTTTTTTCATTTTTTATT
>NC_051391.1:10819954-10828769 GCF_015228065.2 Penaeus monodon | reverse complement strand
GGAAGCGAGATGAGAGAGAGGAGAGAGAAAGAGTGAGAGTGAAGTAGAGTGGGATTGTGAGAGGGGGAGATATTGAGAGAGAGTTTGAGGAGGGGGAGAGAGAGAGTGAGAGAGGGAGGGGAGATGAAGAGAAGAGGAGTAGAGAGAGGGGAGAGAGAGAGGGAGAGAGAGTGGAGGATGAGAGAGAGAGAGAGAGGAGAGAGAGAGAGAGAGGAGGAGAGATGAGAGAGAGAGAGTGAGAGAGAGAGTGGAGAGAATGAAGAGAAGAGAGAGAGAGAGAGAGAGAGGAAGAGAGGAGAGGAGAGAGAAGGAGATGAGAGAAAAAGGAGGAGAGAGAGAGGGAGAGAGAGGAGAGAGAGAGAGTGGAGAGAGGAAGAGATGAGAGAGAAGAGAGAAGAGGAGAGAGAGAGAGAAAAGAGAGGGGGAGGAGATGAGAGAGAGAAGAGAAGAAGAGAGAGAGAGAGAAGAGAGAGAGAGAGAGAGAGAAAGAAAGAAAGAGAAAGGGAGAAAGAGTAAGAGAGAGCATGGAGTCAGACTAACAAACACATAAAAGATAGGCAAATAATACCCACTGAAGTATATTACACCACGTTTCGACTCCCATAAAACTTAAACAAATGAACTTATTTCTTCATTAAAAGATATCAGGCTTGACATTCCCCGTGAAGTCATAGAAAAACGCCCAATAGAGAACACACAGAAGTTGGAGAGCTGGCAGAGAGAACTGTGCAAAGCCGATGTCAGTGATGTACCTGAGGAATCGGTGATACTGACCCTGCCGATACTTGTCAGGTAATTCACGTGTTACACCTGTTTGTGCACTTGTGTTTCGAGGTTATCGTTCCACTGCATCATTATATATATATATATATATATATATATATATATATATATATATATATATATATATATATATATATATATATATACATACACATATATAAATCTTCCTTTTCATTTCTTGTTGTTATCCTTCTCATCTTCACTGTTACAGGCATCCTCATTGTCATTATCATTATTCTTAGGTTTCCTCTGATCAGCTCCTAGGAGAAATCATTAAGGACAATCGAGTAACGAGTAATGATAACAACAACAACAATAAAGATAGTAATGATAATAATGATAATGATAATAATAATATTGATAAAATTGTAACAAAAGAATTGAAGCTTATCATCAGTTTCTGCACTAATTTTAATACCAAGAAAAAAAAAATTGTTAGTAACTTCTTCGCTGTGACTTAGATAATAACTTTACTACACACTCAAATCGGAAGTGTGGAAAGTGTGGAATGATTTTGACACAATATGTCAACATTAAATGGATATAAAGCAACAAAAACAATAACAACAAAACTAAAATATAATATATTTCGACAACAGTTCTTATCTATTGGCAAACCTTGGAACTCGAGTGTAACATGCAATTGTACAATTCAGAAGATAGGTCCGGTAATTCTGTCTTACTTTGTGTAACATTGTATCACATTTTATGAAAAGTGTGATGCCAAATGTATATTGGTATAAGTTACGACAGGTATTTCTTCATACAAGGGATACTAGATAGCATAATAGTAAAGCGCTAGCAACAGTTTTCTTCGTCTAGACACAGTGCCTTTACATTTTCTTACACAATTACTGCATGTATGTACATATTTATTGTCCAAAAAGAATAATAATTAAAGAAGCATTTAAATTTACCACCATTGTAATAATATTAAATAATAATAATAATCGGTTTATTGATTTCCATGCAGCCAGAGGCTGAAAATGTACATAGACTGTGTCTTAGCTCTTCGTGTTCTTGTGGAACGCCGACTTGAGTTTCAACAAGGTGTGCTTGCAGCTTATGTTGATCTTAAGAAGGCTGTCTGGCCTGCTTACAGATATTGAGAGTGCTGTCAAATGTGAAGGGGCATCTCTGCCTTTTTCCCAGTGTCTGCCGGGGTGAGGCAGGGATGTGTCAATTAGTAATTTCAAGGTCACAGACCTTGTCTTTGCCGATGATGCAGTGATCCTAGCGGAGACATTGAAGGTCCTGGAAATAGCTCTTGAGGCGCTGTATGAGGAGGCGAAGCCGTTGGGACTCTCGATCAACTGGACCAAGACCAAGGTTCAGGAACTTGGGGACTTGTTGAATGTCGATTTTCAGTCTATGCATGTCTGTGGTGAGATCTTGATCTCACCACAGATCTTGGGTAGCTTCACTTATCTTGGTAGTGCAGTGCAGAGTTCTGACCGGGAAGTCACTCGACGACTCGGTCTGGCCTATGGCATTATGGACTCATAATGCCGTAGCGTTGGCGCTACTAGGACTAGGAGGACTACGATCAGGCTCTTCATAGCGCTAGTGATCCCGGTCTTACTCTACGGGTGAGAGACCTGGACAATGAACAATGCTCTGAAGGCCTGTCTTCGCAGAATCATGGGGTATCCCTGGAGGGACCATGTGTCTAATCAGAGGATACTCCGTGACACTGATTCAAGACCTATTACCAGTCTGATAAGAGAGCGCCAACTTCAGTTCTCTGGGCATGTGGCTCGTTTTCCTGAGGATGATCCGATTTGTGGGTCATCTCCGAGAGGGCTGACCCAGGTTGGAGAAGACCAAGGGGAAGGCCATGGAACACTTGGCTGAAGCAAGGCGATCAGATCTGCCAAGATGTGCTGGGTGTGAGAAGAAATGCTACATGGAGGCTTGCTTGGAGGGACCCCAGGAGGTAGAGCCAAAGGCTAGGTGCGGCAAATGCACAGCCATGCGTATGCCCCCTTATGATGATGATGTCTTTATCCACGCTGTAATCATTATAATTTTTACTCAGGGACATTACGCCCAACACCAGTGACTATAACGTGTACCTCGCGGAGACAAGCTGCAACCCTCGCCCACTGTACAGAGCGTGGTGTTCCGTGGAGAGGTAACGTGAGCCTTACTTTAGAGACGTTTTTTTCTATAGTGAGTGATTTGTAATTCTAATCAAGCAGTGGTCTTGTCTAGCTGAAAAAATAGCCTTCCTTAGAAAGAGCATAGTAATCGAAAGCAGATTTGCAATAATTGACATTATGAGGAACCTCAACAAAATGCGATATGTTTCAGTGTCAAAACGCTGTTTGCCTGAAGAGAATACACGTTCTCGCAACTAATACTTCCCGTCTCCTCTCTACCAAGCTTCGCCAACCAGAACCCAACAGCAAAGATCTGGTACGTGGTCACCTCTCCGCATGTAGACGACACAGACAGGCTCGTCACGTTACTCAAGAAGAGGTATGAAAATTTAGATGTCGTTGGCGCCGATCTCGAAACGATGTTCACTGGGACCCCCCTTGAAAAATTATTTACGTCAGGGACCTGGGCGCAGAACACGCGTGAGTTATCGTCTCTTTTTATTAATATCAGCATCTTGCTTCATATTTAAGATATCGCAGTCAGGTCATTAGCCACAGATCCAGCACCAGTTTCATTATTATACCGACACATTATCACTGATATGGTTGTGATGCAATCATCGTTATTGGCCGTGTTTTCTGGTGGTCCAATTTGTTTGAATCCTTAATTTAAAAGCAATATAAACGAACTATTCACTGATAATTCGAATATCATTTGCAAAAACAGTATACGTTTCTAATGCGAAGAGATTACAGCAAAATTCCCCACATATGTCAAGACACAGATATTGAATTGGATATCTACAGTTGCATCCAATAATCTTATGATTGTCAGGGTTGAGGGCGCACGAACTGCTCTTCCTGTTCTCTCACTCAAGTCAAAAATGCTAACACGCATTTCTATCTATATGTCTGCCTGTTCTCTCTCTCTCTCTCTCTCTCTCTCTTTCTCTTTCTCTCTCTCTTTCTCTCAACAAAATGAAGTGGATTTCTATCTCTAGATAGACTGATGTTGATTAACTGAGTGATTGAAGGTAGATTATGTGACTGGGCAATTGCTGAATAAAATATATCGTCGTAACATATGGCCACATAAACTATTCTAATTTACTTTTCTAATCTACTCTGAGTAAAAATGTTATGCAGTTTATGATGTTCAAAGTTTATTCCCTGCACAACACCTATTTTTCATACTAGAGATGAGTTGTCTGATAACAATTCCCCGGGTTTTTTTTATGCCTGATACGTATCAAATGTGTGTGTGTGTGTGTGTGTGTGTGTGTGTGTGTGTGTGTGTGTGTGTGTGTGTGTGTGTGTGTGTGTGTGTGTGTGTGTGTGTGTGTGTGTGTGTGCATTATACAAATAAGTATATATACACATACACATAAGTGCCATCCAGCTATTTTGCACCCAGTTGTACTCTTAAACACCTAAATGAAACGAACTCTGAAATTCGAACTCTCTTTTCCACATTCCCTCCCAGTCACTATTACCCTCATTATTGCACAGCGTCATCTGACCAACATCTAATCGTGTCTCACTCAAAGCTTGGCCGGCGAACAACCTCTCCAACATGCTGCGGAACGTCCTGCTGTGGCTGTGGGGTGGAATGAACGTCGACACTGACTGCATCTGCGTCAGGAAGGTCACGGACCTCCACAACGCGATCGCTTACGACGAAAACGAAGAGGTCGCCAACAACGCCATCATGCACTTCGAAGCCCGACATCGGTTCATTCTCGAAACCATGGAGTACCTGAAACAAAATTTCCAGGTTAGGTTAGGTTCACAGAGTTCATGGATTATATGGCCTAAGGAATTTTCCGCGGGGACATGCATCGCCAGGAAATATAAGTAGCACTAGAATTAACAGCGCTCCTTCCTCTGACCCTGCCAGGTGGCGACGTGGCACGTCAACGGGCCAGGGGCGGCTTCGCACATCGCCAAAAAGGTCTGCGGAGCCAAGAACCTGAATCAGATCCTTTACAAGAAATGCGACAGCGTGAAGTTGATGCCGTTGAGGAATATGCAACTCTATACTTGGAAACAGTGGGGGAGGTTCTTTAAGAAGGGAAATGGAAGCAAATTCCTAGGGGTAACCAAACATAATATCTGCGCAAAACACACCTTTAAGAAGTTTCCAAAATGAACAAACACCTACTTAGTCATGCATACACGCTCACACATAACAGAGTAGATTGCATTATGAACAATGGCTAGAGAAAGCGGACTGTCACTCACCCCACTCTCTCTCATTGCAGGGACACAAAGACGCCTACATCTTGCACATGTATAACAAAGTCAGCAAGAAAATTGCGGTTAAAATAGGCTCCGAAACCATCTACGACAGTGTTGCCAGCGTCGTCTGCCCCCTCACGTACGAGGCTGCCAAACGGAGGGCGTACTTTTTTTAGTTCGAGTGGATGTTTTTGGGATGAATGTTTTTGGGATGGATGTTTTTGGACTGGATGTTTATGGGCTGATGTTTTTAGGGTGTTTTTAGTCTAATGTTTTTGGGTGGATGTTTTTGGTCTAATGTTTTTGGTCTGATGATTCTGGAGTGGATGTTTATGGGTTGATGTTTTTGGACTTATGTTTTTGGTGTAATGTCTTTGGAGTGGATGTTTTTAGAGTGGATGTTTATGGGCTGATGTTTTTAGACTGGATGGTTTTGGACTTTACGTTTTTGGTCTGGTGTTTTTGGACTGAATGTTTATAGGCTGATTTTTTTGACTGAATGTTTTTTGATCTGGATGTTTTTTGACTGGATGTTTTTTTGACTGGATGTGTTAGTTCTGGATTTTTTTTTGTCTGGATATTGTTAATCTGGATATTTTTGGTCTGGATGTTTTGTGAATGGATTTTTTGGTCTGAATGTTTTGTGACTGGACGTTTTTTGGTCTCATTTATGTCTGGATGTTTTTTGGTCTATCTGTTTTGTCTGGATGTTTTTAGTTTATTTGTTTTGTCTGGATGTTTCTGGTCTGATTAGTTTGTCTGGATGTTTTTAGTCTGATCATTTTTGGTCTGATGTTTTAGAACTGCATGTTTTTGGTCTGGATATGTTTGGTTTGGATGGTTTTGGTCTGGATGTTTTGGTTTGATATTTTTTGTCGTATGTTTTTGGTCTGGATGTTTGTGGTCTGTTTTTGGTTTGCATGTTTTGGGATGGATGGTTTAGCCTGGATATTTTAGGTCTGATGTTTTGGTCTAGATATTTTTGGTATGACTGGATTTTTTTGGTCTGATTTTTGTCTGGATGTGTTTGGTCTGGGTGTTTTTGGTCTCATGTTATAGGTCCATAGGTCCATTTATTTTGTCTGGATGTTTTTGGTCTAATGTTTTTGGTCTGGGTATTTTTGGACTGAAGGCTTTTGGATTGAATGTTTTGGTCTCATTTTGGTCTGAATGTTTTTGGTCTTATGCTTTTGGCTTTATGTTTGTGGTCTGAATATTTTTGGTTTGTATGTTTTTGATTGAAAATTTATTGAAAAATTTTGGGCTGGATGTTTTTTGACTGAACTTTTTTTTTTTTTGACAATTTTTGGACTGAATGTTTGCTGACAATGTGTTTTGACTTGATGTGTTTGGACAGAATGTTTGGGAACTGAATGTATTAGGTCTGGATGTTTTTGGTCTAGATAATTTCTTTGACTTAATATCGTTCTGACTGGATGTTTTAATTTGAATATATTTTGACTGATTTTTAAAAACTTCTTTCTAGTTTATTGTTTGTTTCTATTTTCCTATCCTTCTTTTTTAAATCTAACAATTCGTTATTTTTTATGTAAAATATTTTAGCGATGATGAATGAAATTGCTACTGTTGTTATTGTTACGCCGACCGCCTCGTCTCTCTGCCACCAACACAAGGCAGGCTAGGCAGATGGCGTGCTATCCACAGGGTCGTGAACACTGAACAGCTCCAAGAGGCACCGAACACCACAGCGTCCCAGAACACCAGGAGAGGAAACGCCAAGTGGCGAGGCAGGGCACGAAGTAAACACAAAATGACAGTCTTTCCTTTATTTACACAAGTTATTTACCTGTACACTTTTCTATAGGCACAATACAGGGGGGAAACCAGCCTGTCACACAGCACAATACAGCTTATAACAGGGCAACACAATGTTTATCAGGTCACAAGGGCACACAGAGGTCTTCACAGGAGCAGCACCCAACTCCGTCTCCCGGCTTGTTCCTCCGCTCCTCCGCACACAGCCAGCTGCGTCATGTTTGCCCAGGTCCCTTCATGTTAACACATGTTTCGCACAGAGACAAAGACCCACTGGCGTAGCATTATTAATAATGAAATTATTGTTGTTTCTATTGCTGATATTATCTTTTTTGTTATTATTATTGTTGGTATAGTAACTGTTATCATTTTTATTTAATATTATTGTTATTTATCATTATTAACATTATAATTATTTTTTCAAATTATTATTATTATCATTGTCATTATTACTTTTTCAAATTATTATTATCATTCTTTTTCCTCTCATTATTATTATTGTTATCTGTTATTCTGCTGCAAATACTGTAAAAAAAAAAATAAATAAAAAAAAAATAAAAAAATATAAATATAAAAATAAAATAATAATAAAAAAAACAGAATAAAAAACGAATAAATGGATATGCTGGGGGGAGGGGTGCTGTCCCTCCCACCCAGCAATAAAGGCAGGCTGTGGGTCCCGCTGAGGCTATGAAGCTTGTGGGGCAAAGCCCTCGGAAACCCCAGAGGCGGACGGGCGTCCCTACAGCCCGCCGACCCCTCCCGTTATTTGGGGCAGCGTCGGCAGGGGTGGCAGAGGTGGCGTGCACCTGGAGTGACCGCCTGAGGCTTAACCTCAGGCGAGCTTTCTGGGTAGGCACTTGGAACATCCGGTCCTTGTGGCAGGACCTGGTAGCGGTATGATCAGTATGGGTGGGTACACCTACTACTGGTCGGGCCGCAGCAATGATCACCACCTCAAGGGTGTAGCCATAGCCATCTCCAGCCGACTTCAACCCTCGGTAGTTGAGGTGACACCGGCTGATGAGCGTATTATGGCATTGAGACTGAAGAATTTTTTTGGCTTCATGTCTTTTATTGCTGTATACGCTCCTACCGATGCATGTAAACTCAATACGCCAAACTCGCATCTGTGGCAGACAATTCCCCCGGCGAGCTATTCATATTGTTCTGGGCGATTTCAATGCAGTATCTGGCTGTGACCGAGCTTGCTACGAGATGGCTGTCGGCCCCCATGGCTTGGGAGCTGATCCCAGCAGCGAGAATAGCCTCCTTCTCCGGGACTTTGCTAGGTCCCAGAAAATGAGGATCTCTGGCTCCTGGTACCAGAGATCTAACCCACATCACTGGACATGGTACAGCGATACATGTACAGTGGCCAAGGAGATCGACCACATTCTTGTTAGCACGCGATGGATGATCCTCCAGAACTGCAGGTTCTGTGGCACTGACCATAGACCAGTTGTGGCTACCCTGCGGGTCCACTTCAAAACTCCCCGTCCCTCCAGTGGCCACTCTAAGGTGTTTCACTTGCACAGACTAAGGGAGGAGGTGTGTGACCGTGGGTTCACCATGGCGGTCTCTGACCGGTTCACAGAACTCGACAACCTGACGGACCCAGTTGCTCTGTGGGAGCTCTTCAAGCGCATATCACTCGAAGCAGCCCAGGAGTCCATTGGCGTACCCCTGAGAGCAAGGCAGAATTTCACCTCCCTGCAGACAATAAAGGCTACTGAAGCACGTCACATGGCTTGGCTGAATGGTAATCAAGTCTTGCCTTACTCCATGGTGTGTAGGGCTCGGACACTGCTGAGAAGGGACAAGGAACAGATCATCAGGAATCTTGCTGAGGAGGTTAAAGGCCATTTCTTGGCAAACGACCTTCGCCCTGCCTACCAAGCCCTGAGAAAGCTGAA
>NC_051391.1:10799954-10812454 GCF_015228065.2 Penaeus monodon | reverse complement strand
ATGTTAGGTGACACGAGCCGATTAATATATATATATTTTTATTGCGTGGGCAATAAAATAGATTCAAGCTGATACGTGAATATTTTATCTAAATTATGTAAATGTAATGCACTTAAACCAAACAAAGAAGAGAGTAAATGTTATTCTGAAGAAATTATAGAATTACAACCGTGACATGTTTCTTTTTTGTGGCCTCAGAGACCTCGATACTCAACTGTTTTGTAATACTGTTACTTCCAAGCCAGAAAGATACGATGAAGCTTCTTTGTAATGTGTGATCAAAGTTGAAAGCCTGAAGCTCTTAATTTCCACAAAGTTCTATATTTCCCATTTAATACCTTTCAAGATTTCCATTTTCAGCCAACCATGGTTATGAAGGGGTCATAACAGAGATTATACACACTATTCACTCCATTTCAAAACGAGAAAACATAAACAACCCATACTATTATCCAAACACCTGCGCTTGACGTGACTTACATTTATCTTAAAATTCGCAAGAGCCTACATGAATATTCTGTTATGAGAAATACGAATTTACGAGAATAATATATATACTACATATGATGAGTGGTAAAACACTCTATTCCGTACTGATACTATGGAAGAAAAACCCACAACACAAAAACTAGATTTATTGAAAATGAGACTACAGTTTCGAAATCCACCTGGATTCCATCCTCAGGTCAGACCTGAGGATGGAATCCAGGTGGATTTCGAAATAATATAGCCGCATTCTCATTTTCAATAAATCTAGTTTTTATATTGTGGGTTTTTCTTCCATACTACATATGAGTTTATTAAAAGGCTGTCGAAGTGAAGTTGCAACCAGAGTATATGTATGTATATATATATATATATATATATATATATATATATATATATATATATATATATATATACATACACACAAACACATACACATACATACACACGAAAACAGTACGATTTCTTTTGTCTTCTACATAAATGATATTAATGGTATATAATAATAATGATGATATTAATATCGATGAATATTATTAATAATATTACTACTATTATTATCATAACCATAGTAATAGAAATAATAAGTATAAGTATGATTTTTTTTTCTAGAACCAGTTCGCATCCTCAAAGCCATCACTTTTGGTATCAAGAGATTCCTATCGATATCTACTACCGAAATATAACAGGCATATCGTCGTTATTAATGAATGTACTATTAGTATTATAATAATTATTAGCATTGTCATTGCTATTGCTATTATCATTGTCATTATTATTATCCTTTATTACTATTATTATTATTATTATTGCAATATCATTTACCATTATTATTATTCATATTACAGTGATCATCATCATTATATGAATAATTACCTTAACATCAATGATATAGCATAGCAGTAATGTGGATATCAATTAAGTAACTTATGAAAATGCAGTAAAATAGTTAGTTTTAGGACAGTCATGTTGCAAACCATAATTATAGCATGTGATGTGGCATCGACTGTAAGCCCTTTCAGATCTCCATTGTCATTAAAATAATTTTATTTTATATATATGTGTGAGACGGCTGGTTTTGTTCAAGCGGTACGACGAATAGATTCGATGGGTTTTCGTACGCCCGACAGCGCCGATGCTCCGCTCACGAAACTGGAAATTATTGCCTATATTTGGCGGTGCATATAAGGTCTAGGATTTCTTAATCTGCAAATAGGTTTGGTTGCGCGACTACCGCGTGTATCAAAGTGGTGGGATATATGATTTTATATTTTCCTTGTAATAACATTGATTTCTTAGCTGTACGGTTTTCATGTATTATAATTACATCATATAAATAAAACACAACTTTTCAGATTAAGTTTAATTAATTAAGACATCTGTGTGTGGATTTAACTTTGATATCCGGCTAGCGACACTTGGTATTATGTGTTCTTTGGCTCTACAGGTGTAAAAATTATCTCGTCTACGAAACGGGCTTGAAAGAAACTTCCCCATAGCGAAAAAGCGGTTACTCACGCGTGTTGCGCGCCCACTTGCCCGACTTGAATATTTTCTCGACGGGCGTTCCGGTGAACATCTTGTCGAGATCGGCCCCCACGACGTTCAGGTTGCCATAACGCTTTCTGAGGTTCGTGACGAGAGCGTCGGTGTCGTCTACTTGCGGGGAGGTGATCAGATACCACACTTTCGCCGTCGGGTTCTGGAGTGCGAAGCTTCACGGACGGAATGGGAAACGTTAGTTCGATGGGTTTGGGATCGACCCCTGCCTTTGGATATGCAAGAGCTCCTGATTTTGTTAGATGTGACAAGAAAATATATCTTTCTTCTAAGCGTTCAAGGTAAGGCAGGATGTGAAGAGAAAGGAGAGAGAAGAGGAAGAGAAAGATAGATGAGGTAGTATTAAGATAGAAGACAGAGAGAGAGAGAGAGAGAGAGAGAGAGAGAGAGAGAGAGAGAGAGAGAGAGAGAGAGAGAGAGAGATGGGTCAAGGAAGAGAAGAGATAGAAGAAGAGAGACGGAAGAGGAGAGAGAGAGAGAGAGAGAGAGAGAGAGAGAGAGAGAGAGAGAGAGAGAGAGAGAGAGAGAGAGAAGAGAGAGAGAGAGAGAGAAATATGGTCACTCATAACTATCTAAGGTTGGATACCAAGCACTGACGGACAAGGACAGTAGTTTCCGATAGTAGTGAGTATACTTCAACACGCATGGCCGCAATTAGTCCTTTCTTTAAAGCCTGTGGAAATCAGAAGCGCGGAGAGCGAAACGCTCAAATAATCGTGCGCTGAAGAGATCATTTGAAAAGCATCAAACTCTCCAATAATACACAGAAGAACAGATCAGCGCCTTGATATCGGCCTGCTGCTATAGTTTCCAAGTTACAAACCAAAGAGGGGAATAATGCAGAAAAAAAACAACAACAACGATAAACTGCCAAAAAATAAACAGCACGAAATTGAATTGGTTTCCGGGAAACGATGCCTAAATGAAAATAAAAATAAAAGGTGCAAAAGAGTAGCGTGAAAGGACTATGGATGTCGACTGGAAAGAAACCTCTGAAGGGAAACTTAGTGAAGGAAAGAAAAAAGAGAACTCGACTAAAAATATATAAGGAAGACCTAGGAAGTGAGGTCCGTCAAGGCCGAGAAAAAGAGAGAGAGAGAGAGAAAAAAAAATTAAAAACAAAGGTCAGGACAACAAAGGATGTTGTACAGATTTAATAAATCGTTGTAATGTATCAATGAATTATGAAAATGAAAGAAGAACGTATTGTGAGATTAGCTAGAAAGACAACTATAGGAAAGTCTGATTGAGAATAGGTCTATTAACAGAAACGACATACTTAAGAACAGCGAGTGCAGCTAGACTGTGATTGATAACCAATTAAAATGAAAAGAAAAAAAAAGGATAAAAGAGTGCAACTGGAAGAGAAATGATGCAAACTTTACAGTAGAGTGTGAAATACCCTTGAATAAGGTCACAGCTGAGTCAGTAAAATACCTTATGATAAGGTCAGAGTAGTACGCCACTTCATGAGACTAGATCAACCTGATATACATACAGAAAAGGAAAAATAAAGAAAAAAGAAGGGAGAAGGGAAGTCAGAAGTCAGGTATACGCCAAGAGAAATGAATACCCAAAGTACTTTATGCTCAAAAAAACAACAACATAAACATCATTTGGTATTCAACGCTCCTCCAGGATATGATATAGATTCCTCTCCACTTTCTCATCTGAAAAAACACATAAATGGGAACACACGTGACTCTTCTCGCAACATGGCTTACTTTACCTCTCGACGGAACACCACGCTCTGTACAGTGGGCGTGGGTTGCAGCCTGTCTCAGCGAGGTACACGTTATAATCGCTTGCATTGGGCGCGATGTCTCTGCAGGATCATGCAACGAAAAGGTACAGTAAATGGGTATAATCTTGCCAATAAAAGTGACGATAGTCATGATTATGATAAAAGTAACGATAGGGATAACATTGGCAGTAAACGCGATAGTTGTAGAAATAATAATAGTGACAATAGAGATAATATTGATAATTGTTATGATAAAGATAATTACGATGATAAATACGCTATGGATAAAAATGATAATTGGGACGACAGGGATAATAACTATTACAATTACGACTGGAATAATAATGACAATAGTATTAATAATAATTAGAATAGCAATAAAAATAAGGCTTTCAGGCTTTTGAGCGCTTAGTGTAAAGTACTGAATTGTCAGACGTCACTGGAGATTATATCTCATATATTACAGATGAATCGCGGTGTTGCTGAAGTTATAAAAACCTTTTACCTTTAATAGTGATTTATTCAGCTCACAATTCAATGAAAAAAACAACAACTAATTCCCTGCAATGCTATTTTCCAAAACTTAAATCAGGTTCGTGAGTAATTACCTGGAAAGCATCAGCAAATCCATCATCTTCGAATCCTCAGGTTGTTCGATGAAAACTGATTTGCATAGTTGTTTCTGCCACCATTCCATCCCCCTCGCCCCGCCCTCGCCCGCCGCGCGCTGCTCAGAGAGGGGCCTTTGAGGCGACCCGTTGTCGGTTCTGTTGAACTTGCCATCTTGAAAGGGAATGAGAGACATATATATATATATATATATATATATATATATATATATATACATATATTATACATACATAAACATATATACATACATACACACACATATACATATATGTAAACACACACACAAACACACGCACACACACACACACACACACACACACACACACACACACACACACACACACACACACACACACACCTGCGTGTGTGCGTATGTGTGTATAGATATGTATATATATATACCATAAATATGCATACACACACACACACACACACACACACACACACACACACACACACACACACATACATATATATTTCAATTTCCATGTGAAACTAAGTATGCTTCATTTACTTACACGACAAGGCTTCCCTCCACTGAACCACAGACGGGTAGATGATCCAAATACTGTTAAAAACTACGAAGAGAACGAACAGCTTGGCGAAGAACCGACTGCCCATCCGCCAAGAACAACTGTGGAGGAAGGAACATGATATGAGATAAACTGTGTAATCTTGTAATTGCACAAGATCAGACTGAAAGCCTTGCAGTCTTTCCATTACGACCCATCACACATTAGCGCATTTTCGGTCAATTTAGCGACCGTTATCTTCTGACTTGTTTCCGTCAAGTGTGCTAGAGAGGATCTACACTACTAGATTGGTTTTACTGATGAAATGAAAGCCAATTATTTTTATACTCATTTGACCACTGATGTTGGGGAAGAAGTAGCGAAATCAAACACTGCAAAGATGGAACAGTATGGGCGTGAATCCAGAAACAGAAAATAGAGTGGAGATCTTAGACAAACAGGTAGGTTACAAAAAGGACCATTTGTGGAAGGGACAGACTGGGTAATTGGGACAGTCACTGAGGTATTTGCATTTTTTTTGGCAGGACTGATTTCCATGTTTTGAGTAGTATTGTTGCAAAATAAGAAGGGTGTATTTAAATCTGTATGCATGCTCGCTGGTAACTCTAAAGAAAAAAAGAAAGAAAAAGAAAAATATTAACAAAACTTTGTTAATTTACTTAACTCAAGTACCAAGTCTTCGAATCCTACAGCATAGTAGTTCTCGATCTCTTTTTATGTATTATAAAAAAAAGTTTGATTCCTTATGTGAACTTAAATACACCCTATAGTTAGGTGCTGAAAGGTACCTAAGGGAAGTGACAAAACACGAAGTGAATTCTAAGAGAGACAGAGAATGAGGTATGATGTGAAGTGAAGCTTGGATTGAGATGCTAAACCTCGTCTCATAACTTTGTTGTTGTTTATATCTATTTCACGCAATTATAGTTAAAGTTTTGATGAAAGCACGTTGTTCATCACAGTATGGCTTCTCCATCCGCATAAAATACTTCACAGCTCCTGTAGGAAACTGGCATCCACAATTATTTTAATGACATATATAGAGAGAAAATTTAGGAATAACATAATTACATTACAGACAAACGTCATGGACTGTATTAAGATCCTGTGATACAATTATATGATGAATTACCATGTCACCGCACTTAAAGAATCAGTAAAATCAACTCAACTACCAATTATGCAACTAGGAACAAGCACGCCTTATGATGCAGTTTCAAGGGTGGTAAAAGGATAAAGACTCGGCCCTGTAACATTGTCACCAATGAAGAATACTAGTCACACCAAAGAAATTCAAAGGAAAAAAAAATCAAAAGCAATGCGGACTCATTTGAAAAAGATCCCTTTGGTGAACACATCAGTGCTTGACGTAAAGAGGTCCACCATCACCTGAAGGACACAAGACGAGAGAAATTAATAGAAATAACAGAAAACACCGACATGAGAAACAATGGGAAAATAACCTCTGCAACCAGTGGTGTTCCACGTACTGCTGCCGTCACACCGAACCAAATTGCATGTAAGCTCATAATGGACAAAAAGCCAAAACTCAGAGAAAAGCACCGCTCCGAGAACATTAAAAAATAAACAAATAAAGTAATATATTCAAAACCATCAAAATTATTTCGCTTCCCATACAGTGTAGCAGCACGACCGAGATCAGCAATCCCCGATCCTCCAGCGGAACACGACAGCAGCAGCAAAACAAGGACTGCCCATTCCTTAGCCGACTGGAGAGCCTCCCGGCTTCCCCGTTGATCTCCACTTCACCTTCAGCACCCAGCCACACCTGTGGGCACTCACACCCACAACAATCACTCCCCAAAGAGATAAGACACCAGTCCAAATAGTAGGTGTTAACCATCTACTATACTGGTGACCCCGGAGTGACATGTCATGGTATTTCGATTGTTCGGTTAGCTCACTCTCTGGAGGGGGAATACCTGTAGCAGCACGACCCTGCAACCTGAAGTTCAGCGTAGTTTCCCAGGTTGGGTCATACCAGGTCCCCAGCCATGTCCGCGCTCATTGGACATTAGGCTCCCCTCAATCCCTGCGCACTTACTCAGTGCACATGTACTTACGCCACAGAATCCGGAACCGATATCCTCCGCTCTCAACCTCCCTCGTTAGCCGAGTGCGACCCTCGGCCCGGGCATGACGACGCGCTGGCTTGCCAGTTCACTCACGTCAAATGCGCAAAATCATACCAGGGTTGGGGTAAATACAGATGGAGCGAGGCCGACCTTTGCCAGCCTTTATCCTCCTTTCTGCTTCCCTGTCAACTATGCCCCCGCCCCTTTTACCCCGCACGTTGAGTTAAGCCCCGACACTTTTTCTCTTACTAAATCATTTTTTCGATCACCTCCTTCATCCTTCCCCTCTCCCGCCTTCTTCCCCCCCCCCCCCAGTAACGGATCTTTTCTTTTAACCAATGTATGAACCGAGATCCACTCGTGGTCCTGCAACTGGAACTTCCTCTTCAAGGTGCAGGACTAGAGCTCCCTCTGTGAGGTGAAACAGCCTTTGGGTGGCTGTTTCACTTTAGGGGAGGAAGAAAGGGTTCCAAACAATGATGCCTATCTTGTAGGTGGAAGGGCATCCCCTCTGGTCTCTCCCCAGGGGTTCACATCTACCCGTGTTTGGCGTGCATGGCATCCTTGTGTGCTGTGGAGATGGGAGTCCTGGAGGTTTAGCGATGCCATAAATGAGTACACCCTGCGGCTAGCAACATGCCTCTTTGGGCCCTTTATTCCAGCAAAGCGGGTGGGCTGACCTCAGTCAGATCAATTGGCTGGTCTCCTTTGGGAGGCTAGGGTCAATCAGTCAATGTTGCTGTTGGTACTCACACTGGTCCCGTGAGTGGTGGTACAACGGCCACTGGCTGTGTATATTCTCTCACCATCCCTGTGGCTGTTAGACATTAGTTTTAACATACAGCATCCCCTTGTTGGACTCGGTGGTGAGTGGGGGCGTGAGAGGATGAAATAACTGCTTATTTTATGGCAAACCCCACACAACAAAGAGACACAAATGATGATGAACCATGCAAGGCCCAGACTACGGCAGTCACTCTGAAGCCATACTTGGCTTCTAGTGGCAAGCAAAAATCCAAAGTGCACGTTGACTCTATGAGACCTGCTGCTAAGATAGACATGACATGAGCTAAAAACATGTCTGTCCATGAGATTGTCCTGCAGACGGACTCTTGTGCTGGCCTCTCCAGGCCAGCAGGTAAATCAGGGAGAGCTCTGAGTAACCCTCAGACGTCCTCCCTGACTGAGATGGGAGCACAAGCTGAACCAACCGAAACAGCTGCTGCTCCCTCGACCACAGTCCACAATTTAAGCCGAAAGGGGGGCCCGAAACGACCCAGGCTGGAGACAGACTCTGAGGGTGAGTCTGGACCCCCTAGGCATTTCCCACAGTTTAAGGTTTCCTCTAAATCTGAAGGGTTCGACAATGCCTACCAACTGGTAAGAGCATTGGAGATGCAGCGAAAAATCTGGTTGTCAATCTGGGTTGCCAGAGATCAGGGCATGATTATCACGCCCAAAGACCAAGCTACCCTGAATTTCCTACAGGAAACCAAGGAGCTTAATGATGGGAGGAAAGTTTTCCTCTCGCCACTCAATCCCGACGATAGGAGAGTCAAGATGGTGCTACTAGGCTTCTCACTATCATATGATGTAGATGTGATTACATCACACCCCCAGTTCGTGGACGCTTCCCGAATGTCAAAAGGGAAGAACCCAACCAGGCAAGTCCTGGTGACCCTGAAATGAGCCCCAGTCACTACCCTTGATCTGGGTAATTAGGGCTCCTACAGCCTAAGAACATATATACCTGAGCCACTTCAGCGCTTCAAGTGCCGAAGATATGGTCACCACTAGGCTAGCTGTAAGGCCAAGCCTAAATGTGGTGTCTGTAGCATGGCACACAACACTGAGGTGTGTCTTAAGGCTCAAAAGGAAGGCCAAAGGGACACAAAAGCCAAAAGTCCCAACTGTGCCAAGGGATGTCGCACCTGAAACATGGCTTGCTTTGCCAGGAAAGAGGCGGCCTTCAGGCGACAAGAGGTTGCTAAAAAGCGACCAGACTTTGTTCCTGCTCCCCCAGGCACCCATGTCTGGGAACAGAACAAAAGAAAAAAGACTTCCCGACCTCCTAAGAGGAAGGAAGCCCCTCCACAGCCTACACTGAATATCTCCAATAAAAAGGAGTTTCCCACCATCACTAAAATGCAAAAAAATAACCAGGAATAAAGGTTCAAAGAACACTGCAAAAGCCTCCCCAAGAGATAATAATCGCCTCTTTGATGAGGAAGATATGGCTCCCCTGTTGACTGCTGCAGTCACTGCAGTAGCTACAGCTTTGGGGAGGTCCAGTGAGGAGGCGGCGAAGGCAGTCACGGTCGCCATGACGGCAATGACCCAGACTGTTGTAATCCTGAAAGGGAGGAAGTTGAACAGAGCCAAAGCAGCCCCACCCTCACCCCAGGACGAGACTCCTCTCCTTACCCCAACCCTGGCCACACCCTCACAGGCAGAGCCAGAACAGGCTGAATCTGTGCAGCCAGTACCAGAGCAAGCTGACGTTACTCAGGTAAAGTCAGCAAAGAGAAAAGATTCACAGACAAAGCCTGAAGTGAGAAAAGCCAAACTCACAAAAGTCAAAGCTACCAAAGGCTCTCCACCTTCTAACAACAGATGAAGATCCCTCAACCAGCGAGGACTTCACAATGGAGTTGTCAGACTTCGACTCTGAAGCCGAATATAAAGACGTCTCTGATGTAATTCTTATCAAGTAACATCATGACACACAATCTAAGCATACTACAATGGAACATCTATGGCTTCAATACAAAGAATGCCATCCTCCATGCAATAGCTCGATCAAGGAACACTGACACTGTCATGCTTCAGGAGACATTAATAGAGTGGACTGTTCGCTTCTCAGGTTATCATGTCTTCATGCTGCTAAGCATAGCTGGCAAAAGAGGCTTGATTACCCTGGCCAGAGCAACAATCCCTTGCTCCACAATAGCCGATGCACCGCACTGTGGAGAGGATGTTGAATCTCTTGCCGTTGAGATTCACCTGGCAGGGGGCCCCCTCAAGCTGTACAATGTGTACAGCAAATCAGGCTGTAGGAGCTTAGACATCATCCAGGTCTGTGCTACTACAGCACAAAACCGAATGATCATAGGGGGAGACTTCAAGGCACACCACCCCATCCTGGCTCCCTGAAGGGCACGGGATGCGTAGGCCATCACATAGTCAATGTGCTTGAGACTTTCCCTGAGATCGCTCTTCTGAATAATCAAGAGCCAACACATGACAGAGGAGGGGTCCTAGACCTTACCCTGGCCACTGCGGCTCTGGTGGAGAGAATTAGATGGTGTGTTGATGAGACTGTTACAAGTGACCATTATGGTACTGTTACTACCCTCATGGATGCTGGCCCAGCCCAAATGCCACAACCAAGTCCAAGATGGAAAACAGACAAGGACAACTGTCAAGCCTTTCAGAATGCCATGGCTCAATGTCTTAGAAGCAATGAACCCCCACAGAGTGAAAACGTGGACGTGCTTGACTTATCAGTGCCATAAATCAAGCAAGATTAAGCAAGTTAACCACAGTGTGAACATGTGTAGAAAACAATTCCGAAGCCAAAAAACCCCTGACAACCTAACCATCCTAAGGGAAGCAGTCATTGATGCCAAGGAAACCGCCTTAAAAGTCAAGCAGGAAAAGTGGCTGGAGTCCTTTGACCACCGAACCACCCTTACGGAGCTGTGGCAACAGCTCAGGCGAGCTACTAGCCGCTCAGCCCTGAGATGAACACACCACGACCCTCAAGCAGAAGCAAACAGACTGGTGCAGGAGTTCTCTGCGAGAACAAGTAGCAACCAGGCAGACTTGCTCATATCAGAGGGAGGGCAGCCAAACCTGATAACCGAGATGTTATATTCTCTCTGAGGGAACTAAGACAAATCTACAAAAAAAAAATTCTTGAGGGCCATCATAGTTCCCATCTCAAAACCAAAGGAACCAGGGAAGTACTGCCTCATCTCTCTCCTCAGCTGTCTGGGCAAGACGACCGAGAGAATGTTACTAAACCGTCTCAGCACCATCAGCACTGTCACTTCTGTGGTATTATTCCTAGACCTGGAGAAGGCTTTTGAATTAGCAAGTCATCTTGCTATTTAGGAGGGCCTGATCCAGAAGGGAATCAGAGGAAAGCTCATGACTTGGATAGGTGACTATTTCAGGAACAGAACAGCCAAAGTCAGATTCCAAGGTCACCAATCACAGCACATGCCACTAGAAAATGGAACACCTTAGGGTGGGGTCCTCAGTCCAGCTCTTTTCAACTCCCTAATGTCCTGCATCCTCAACATACAGCTCCCAGTAAAGTGCAAGATCATCTCCTATGCAGACGACCTTGCAATCATCTCCACTGGAGCACACTGCCTAAGTAAAGCGCAGCGCTGTCTGAACCTTGTATCTGAGGAGCGCTGTAGGGCAGGACTAAAGATCTCTGCAACCAAATCCAAAGCCATGGCTCTGAGACTAAATGTTCAAGGCACAAGTCTGAGAATCCAAGGAATGGACGTAGAATGGGTCCAGGTTCTCCAATACTTTTGGGTAATTATTGACTGGACCTTCTCTAAAAAGGAGGTCCTGAACTTAATTGACCGACTGTCATGAGAATAATGTCTGGGAGACACATAGGAGCCAGACATAAAGTACCAAGATTATTCTGTGTAAATGCCATCCGTCCCATTGTGGACTATGCTTCTGTGTCCCTGATTGCTACAAAGCCAAAATTAAGAGAAAAATTGGAGACAGCTCAAAATGAAGCTGCTAGGATCATTCTCAGTGCCCAAAGGTGGACAAAGGCCTTCAACTTCCTCATGGAGGCAAACCTTCTACCGCTGGACTCACGAAT
This sequence comes from Penaeus monodon, assembly GCF_015228065.2. NCBI lineage: Eukaryota > Metazoa > Arthropoda > Malacostraca > Decapoda > Penaeidae > Penaeus > Penaeus monodon. Next base: position 10,800,547 of record NC_051391.1, on the reverse strand, counting down.
TGATCTAATGGCAGCTCAGTTCTTTTCAAAGGTCATCCAAGCTTCTAGGAACACAAACATGAGACAAAAAAAAATCAGATGCCTAGAACAAGACCATGAGCTGTTTGCAAACATCTCCTGGCTGTCTCACTCAGCCAAGGTACTGAGATGCCACAGGCTATGATCCACTGGCACTCTCTGAAGCAATCAATAGAGGTACCGAAGTCATTCTTCACAGAATCAGACAAGGTTACCATTGTGCATGAAGACAATTGACCATGAAGACAGGTGTTGCATGCACTGTGGTGAGCTGAATGCCACGTTGGTACACTTCTTATAGATTTGTGAATATACACAATTTCTGAGACAAGGACTGAGCATAACAGCCACCAGGTTGGTAATGAGATTATGCCGCATGCTTACACCATGGCGGAAGTAGCGCCTACTGGCAATCCCGCCACCATGGTAAGCATAGAGTGTCAGAAAACAAAATGAGATAGCCATAAATAACTGACACAGGCCGGGCCTAATATATGAAGGCCCAGCCCTTAGCCGACCGGGAAACCAACCGGCTCCCCTGTTGATCCCCAGCTTCACCTCCAGCAACCAGCCAT
>NC_051391.1:10787454-10794954 GCF_015228065.2 Penaeus monodon | reverse complement strand
CCATACTTTTTTCATTAAAGTAATTCCAGTTCATAAAAGAAATCAGGAGATCAAAATGGACAAAGTACACTGTTATAAAATTGTATATATATATATATATATATATATATATATATATATATATATATATATATATATATTATGTATATATATATATATGGCACTACAATCTAAGTGTTCCAATGTGGATTATTAACTGGTTGCATTGGAAGTATATGAGCGCAACGTTGCACACTTCCAAAATCTGTTTTCCGTTAATTACCTCGATATCTTACTTAATTACTTTCAAACAGGAATCAGTGTCAAACAGGAATCAATGTAAAGAATAAGTCCCATCTCTGATCAATTTAATTTATTTTTTATTAATTGCATTAATGCCATTTCTTCTAACCAACACTGTTTTTTTTTATATCCTTACCGATCGTGATGCAGTAATAATAGTGTCTCCTGCGCTCCCATACTGTTGTTTTGTCCTGTTTATATTAATTTTCAAGAGGCTGGAGAGAATTCTTTCCAAGGTAAGAGAATTTGTCAGTCATATCGTTTTCAATCATTCGAGAAAATATTCGGCTATAAAGACTTTTCGTAAATAAATGCCATTCATTCATCTAATATTTGCCTTAACTTTTTTTTTTTCATATGAAAATCTATATTGCGCATTCATAACCATTATTTACGCTTAATGTAGACCATCGGAAGGCAGATGTGAATATGAAGGCAAGTGGAATTAATTCACAGTATTTATCGAGTGAAAAGTACCAAAGTAGTAATTGTTTTCAGAATTATCTAGCATGTCCGTGTTCTTTCTCCGCAATATCTTTATTAAAAAACAATTGTATACAACTATATGAATTCTTTCTCCTTATAATCTGAACTTACAACAGACGGCCTCATTGCCTTTAATTGAAAATATAATCCTTAAAGGGCATTTTTCTGAGTTGAATATGCTCTGCACAGGCGCATTACGGATGATGGGTGGAGCCATAACAATGATTTCACGCTTGGACAGAGCTTACAGCAAAACCCTAAGAAGCTCGCCGAACTATTAAGCTTTTTCGTTAACGTAAACACTTGGATTAGCGTTACCGAAGAGGCCAAGGTATAAACACACATATATAAGTATATGTATATACATACACATATATATGGAGAGAGAGAGAGAGAGAGAGAGAGAGAGAGAGAGAGAGAGAGAGAGAGAGAGAGAGAGAGAGAGAGAGAGAGAGAGAGAGAGAGAGAGAGAGAAGGGAGAGGGCATTTATGTTATATTTCCGAAACCCTTAATACTTTGATACAGTTTTGCCCTTTACGCATACATCACTGGAACTTAATGAAAAACACCTTTTCATTTTACATGAAAGTGTTTGCCTTCACCTTGATACTGTTTGATACACTCCGACCAGCCAATCAGAGCGAGATATTTTTCAGATACATTTCACAGACAGGACTTTATATTTTCATTAATTACACATCGCATTGTAAGTTTCTTAATAAAACTTTTTTGTTGTACAGGTGCATAAAATGTTTCTATACCTTTTTAGCAGTACATCAAATATATGTTCACTCTGTATGAGTAAGATTTGAAGTCAATCATGACGATCGCTGGGACGACATGGTAAGAATTTCGAAAGTGTCCGAGTCATATGACGTGGTATTGACTTCGGTGGGATGGATGTCTTCAAAATCACCCTGTACCTCTAAATTTCAAAGAAAAAGCTGCATATTTTGATTTCTTGATGTAATTCAACTAATCTCTCTTTATCTCTCACTCTCTCTAGCTTTCCCTTCCCCTCACCCCCCGTCCCTCTCTCTCTTGTTCACTTTCACTCTCTCTCTCTCTCTCTTGTCCTTTCTCTCTCCCTCTCTCTGTCTCGTCATTTATCTGTGTACAATCAGAGCCCCCCCCCCATGACGCCCTTGCTCTGTCTGTCTGTCTGGCTGTCTGTCTGTCTCTGCCTCTGTCTCTGTCTCTGTCTCTCTGTCTTCTGTTTCTCTCTCGTCTCTTCTCTTCTCCTCTCTCGGTCCTCTTCTCTCTTTCTCCTCTCTCTCTCTCTCTCTCTCTCTCTCTCTCTCTCTCTCTCTCTTCTCTCTCTCTCTCTCTCTCTCTCTCTCTCTCTCTCTCTGCTTCTCTGTCTGTCTCTGTCTTCTCTCTCTCTCTTTGTCTGTCTGTCGCTGTCGTTGTCTGTCTGTCTCTCTCTTTGTCTGTCTGTCTGTCTCTCTCTCTCTTTCCCTCTCTCTCTCTCTCTCTCTCCTTCTCTCTCGTTTGGGCCCATGGAAATAAAGGAAGAACATTTCTCTTTAACTATATACAGATAAACACAAGAAGCATAAAGTACATAAATCGGTCAGCACTTATATTATTATTATTATTATTATTATTATTATTATTATTATTGATATCATTATTATCATCATCATCATCATCATCTTTTTTATTACTATTTTTTGAGCTGCCGTGGTTGGTATTTTTTGTAATATTGCATCAGTTTCATCCTCGCCATGAGGAGAGAGGTCTTACCCCGGCTATATGACATTTACGCATCGTCCGATTGAAGTAAAGATAAAAAAAATTGTTATTTTATAAGTCTTATATGAATATATTACATGCTCAAATTTTAATACAAACACACGTTATTGGCAATATACAAAATCGAGACACCATGTGTTTGAGAGGAGAAGTTTCCAGGTATTTCTAATGACTCTGTCAACAACGAAGATAATCTCTGTGTTCATAGTTTATTTTTTGGTCTCTGAATACAGAATGATCAAAAAGAAATATATATGTATTTAACGCATTTCCGTTGTAAGATATAAGCACGGCTAGGTCTCTCTGGTGAAAAAATTACCACAATATAAACGAGGTGGAGCTCTAATAACGGATTTCAGGCTTGTTTTCGGGCTAAAAGGACGGTGTTTAAACGATGACATAAAACGCCAAAGACGTGCTCTGTCATATTGTGTTTTGTAGCCACCGTGATACAGCTCATTATAAGGGTTTTGGGATACCAGTTTGATCTTGTACATTACCCAGTATGCTCATTCTATCGTAGTTTTCTCTCTTATCAGTTTACACACACACACACACGCACGCACACACACACACACACACACACACACACACACACACACACACACACACACACACACACACACACACACACACACACACACACACACACACACACACACACACACACATATATAATATATATATATATATATATATATATATATAGATAGATAGATAGATAGATAGATAGATAGATAGATAGATAGAGGTAGGTTTCTTAGTTCATAAACGCTTAGAAAAGAATATCGTGGAATTCTATAGTAGAGTGGCTTCAGTAACAATAATACTGAACAATAGGTACAACTTAAAAGTTTGTTCAAGTCTATGCTCCAACCTGCAGCCACAGTGAAGAAGAAACACAGGGCTTCTGTGAAGATGTTCATTTAGCCAGAGAGAGTAAAAACCCATTTCACATTAATTATGGGAGATTTTAATGCCAAAGTAGTTAAAGAGACAGAAGAAACCATAGTCGGGAATTACGGAATAGACATTACATTCTTCGAAAAAACACTAGAGCGGAAGTAGACATGAAAGTTGCCATATGACATCAAAAACGAAAGTGACATAAAAAAACGAAATTGACTTCATAATTTCAAATAGGCGCAATGTAGTAAAAAATGTGTAAGTTCTTAAAAAAGGAAATGTTGGCAGCGGCCATAGAATGGTCAGAGGCCAAATTAAATTACACCTCAGAGGGGAGAGGAACAAACTCATACGAAAACCGCAGCCAAAGTTAACTAACTTGAAGAACAAAGAGACAGAATTTAACCTTAACATCCAAAACAGATATTTACTTCTCAGCGACGAAGATCTCAACATCGACAAAATTAACAAACAGCTCAATGACATATATATATATAATATATATATATATATATATATATATATATATATATATATATATATATATATATATATATATATATATATATATATATATATACACACACACACATATACATACATACACATATATGCAAACACACCACACACACACACGCACAGACACACACACACACATATCTATATATATATGTGTGTGTGTGTATGTGTGTGTAAAGCCTACGACTTGGATGGATTGAAACAATACCCTGAAAACACTTACGTTTATGATTATTAATCTAATAATTCGACTACGTGAGTTTTGCTTTTGCATTATCATACAAACATTTGTATTTCACAACAGCTTGTACAGGTGTTATGTTAATTGATTCACAGCCTTGAAGAACATATATGAAAACACGCACAAGTTGTTGCATCCCACGTACGACGTGTTGTGAAAGCGGCCTCAGGGTCTTAGGATGTTACCTGAGACTGTAATAATCCAATTAGTATTACACAGCAATATAGAAATCTAATATAAAATTGTCTGCAATACTCAGCACACGAAATGTACTTATAATATAGAATGCTGAGAAAAGCATACTCACTCTTGTTTTTTATTATTATCTGAATTATATGTTATAAACGTTTATGGAGATGTTATCTGTAATTAGTCACGAAAATAAATTCAAACAGTAGCATCTTATTTTTGTAATCAACCATTTTTTTTTTTTTTCGAATATGCAAACATTTTGTTTGCATAGCAGCGAACTGTGGGTCACAAGTTTGCAGTGTCTACTTCTTGCACTTTTCTGGTTCCCATAGCAGACGGAAATTGTACACATCGGCAACGCTGGCCCGAGTAGGTGTGGCCTCTTTTTCGCAAAGTGTGAGAACCGTTAGGAAGAGTGAATCCATCACAAACCCAGGATTAGCTCGTGTATCTGTTTTTAGTACAAAGGCGGGAGAATTCCTCTGCATTTCCTCTTGTTTTCTTCTCTCTCTAATTACATGCATTCTAAGAGTAATACGTCCCTTTTGGTGGCACAACAAGATTTTATCAAATATCATTTAATCTAATAACTCCTCCATCTTCATGTTCTCCATCTAAGACACCAAGGCCGGGCAGTTCATGCGCCGACTCAAAGACCCACAGAACAACCCCAGAAAGTGGTCAGTCCACTTAGTAGGTCAACTAATCAAGACGGAAAAATCAACCATATTCATGTTGACAAATGTATGAAAGGTATGAATGCGAATAAATATCTTCACAATACAAGAGATGTATTTTTGACCGGTTTCGATTATATCTTCGTCAGAAATATATGTATTTCTGACGAAGATATAATCGAAACCGATCTTGCGGAGTGTGAGTACATGTATTTCTGACGAATATATAATCAAAACCGGTCAAATACATCTCTTGTATTGTGAAGATATTAATTTTCATTCGTACCTTTTATACACGTGAAAGTTAGATGCTAACTATCAACAGCCAGCCTTAGAGAAAGTTACAAGGGGGTACGTCTTCTGAAATATATTGTAAACGCTTCATATACTTGACTGTATACGGCTCATTTACTTACGTATTTTACCCTGCAGTTTTCCCGATACACTTCGTGTCCTTCCTCCATAATTAGAGTCAGATCTGGGGTATAGGGGGAGGGGGTCAGCAAAGGACTTGGCATCGCTGAACTAACTGGCTCCCTTACAGACTAGACTGACTTTACAATTAGTCACAAAGAGAGTAAGAGACGGGAACGAGTTGGAAAGGGGATTTGTGAAGATGACAACATTACTCGTAGATTTTTTTTTTCTTTCATCTACCTCATTTGACTATTGTTCTCCAGTAGCAGAATCACACTTAAGATTACTTGATCATTCTTTTATTTCCATTTAATTTCTCCCGTCTACCTTAGCTTTGGATACTGGGCATCGTAGGAATATTAGAGCTTTTTCAGCCTTATACAAGATTGCAATTGATAATACACGCCCTCAATATGTTTTTACCTGCTATTTATCAACCTACAAGAGTAGTCAGAAGTTCTACAACCCTCAATCTAATGACATTTGTTATAAAGCGATCGTCTACATCTCAGTCTTCTATATGATTTTTCACTGCTACTTGTAGGTTTTGAAATAAATCGCCTTCAGAAATTATAACTTTTCGGACACTTGATAGAGTTAAAAGAGAAGGAGAGAGAGAGAGAGAGAGGGAGAGAGAGAGAGAAGAGAGAGAGAGAGAGAGAGAGAGAGAGAGAGAGAGAGAGAGAGAGAGAGAGAGAGAGAGAGAGAGAGAGAGAGAACAACACGGGCTTAGACCTTAGATGTTCACCTGACTTGGCAGCTGTGTGTATACAAAAATGACACACTTGTTATTGAGGGCGGGTCTTCTAACGGTCACAGACTCAGTGTCTCTTCTGGTCTTGCAGAGAACAGTGTGAATAAGACTCCTGCACCATCACAAAATGGAGCTGATATTAAAGTGAGCTATGGTTTCAATATAATATATTAGGATAGTGTAAAGAGATAAATGGGTATTTTGACAAGTAGCGTTTCTTTTGCTCTGAAAATATTGTGACTACGTCATCCATACTCTGTTTATATATACATACATTCATTATTTATATTATATGTAATATATATGATATACATTTATGTGAGTGTGCGAGTGTGTGAGTATGTATGTTTGTATGTTTATATATGGACACACCTAGCACACAAACGCACACAAACACACACACACACACATAAACACGTACACACACATACACACACACACATAAACACACACACACACACATACACACACACAAACACACAAACACACACACAAACAGACACACACACACACACACACACACACACACACACACACACACACACATATAATATATATATATATATTATATATATACATATATATACATATATGTATATATATATATATATATATATATATATATATATATATATATATATATATTATTATATATATATGCATGAACACACTCTGCATAAACATGCAGAGTTGGGCATACACACACACATACGCATAAATACGCACACACACACACACACACACACACACACAAACACACACACACACACACACACACACACACACACACACACACACACACACACACACACACACACACACACACAGACCTGTGCTTATATAGAATTATTTATACATACATGTGCGTATATAAATCCTGTATCTATTTCTGCCTACTCATGTCATGCTTTTTAAATATCATTTAGTTTCTACTGAACCCAGACTTCACTTGAATTCAGATGAGGCTCCCAACACAACGACATTTGGTACCATTGGCATACACTATTAATTGTTCTGTTGATTTTATTCCCGGATCTCAAACTTACTTTTGTCGACGAGGTTTTTCTTAAATCCATCTAGACGTTAACTGTTATGTAAATAGTGTCTTCTTCACGAGATGTGGATGACAGAACAATTTGCAAGCACGAGGAATATGTATAAATGTATATGTATAAATGTATGCTATCACTAGTCTAGTATGAATAGATAGGTAATGTGTATATAGCTACTGATATCCTAGTTCCACATTCCTTTTAGTGGGCCGTATAGT
>NC_051391.1:10776192-10781192 GCF_015228065.2 Penaeus monodon | reverse complement strand
TGTTTGGTGCATTTTTGTAGCGTTTTCGTCTAGCACTAAAAGTGGATAGTAATCCCGGCCATTCCTTTAGGCGCAAACATTAACAGACAGCCTGTCACAAGATTAATCATTGTGACCAGTGGAATAAGATTAAGTATTATTATTCTTATGCATATGTTCTGAGTACAAACACACAGTCCTTCTCTTATATAGTACATATAACTGCATATATGTGTGTGTGTGTGTGCAAGTTAAGAGTTTACTGTAACTTATTATCTTAATTAAAAATGAGACTTCATTAAGAAGCTTCTGAATATCTAAGTCCCGATTTACCTGTGTCTTCCAGATAGCCACATGGGTGGTCAATGGCCCTGGGGCAGCAACAGCCATAGCGAAGAAGATGTGTGGAACAGAGGATTTGAACGAAGTCCTTCTCCATCACTGTGCTAATGTGACGCTGCGTCCTCTGAAGGAAATGCAGCTCTTCCGGTGGCCTCACTGGAACAACTATTTCCAGGACAATAAAGGAGAACACTTCGTGGAGGCCAGTACACGACTCTCCCCTTTCAAATGATCAATATGGCCTTGTCTTCTTGAGCTCATTCTGAATATATGGTTGATATCCAGGGCAATAACTGAACTTAATTTATTTTTCCATCTTTCAGGAGCACCAAGATGCCTACATCGTACATTTGTATAACAAACTTAGTAAAAAAACGGCAGTCCCAATAGGAAACAAAGGCATCTATGATGAGATCGCCAAAGCTCACTGCCCTATCACCTATGCAGCTGCGAAACGGAGAACCAACTTTTTCTGAGCCGCTCTGATGTTTGTTTTTCAGTATCATGTTAGTAGATTTATATAACCATGATTTCTTTGACATTCAAATTACATTTTGAAAGCACAATCTAAACTCCATTAATGAAGAAGCACGCAGATATACACATAATACAGTTATAGGTAAAACATGAGTAATCAGGTGGTCTCATTTATATAACTGAACTTATTACTATTTTTATCATAGTTATTAACAGTATGTTATTCACATTGATATATCCATACTGTATATTTCTCATGGTATTACATTTATGATTGATAAGTATTGTTGTAAAGACCATAATTAAAAGTATTAAAGAATATGAAAATGAGTTATGCTGATAGCGGTAAGAATGATATAGTAAGACTGTTAGGAGTAACAATGATCAAAAATGAGTTGCCTTGCAGTGGTGGCGAATATATATTGTATCATGAACTATAGGCATAATGAGTGTCTAGATAAACTATCAACGTCACATTTTCCGCAATGAGGCGGTTACTATGTTAATACTGATTTATGGTAGACCTTCTGCATGGCGACTAATTGTTGATCTTTCATGTGTGTGTGACTGTACAAAATAGATTAGCGTTAAATAAGGAAAGCGCACTCACGCACGCATATATATATTTATATATATATATATATATATATATATATATATATATATATATATATATATATATATATATATATATATGGTTGTGTGTGTGTGTGTATAGATAGATGGATAGATAGATAGATATGCATACATACATACATCCATCCATCCATCCATCCATCCATACATACATACACACACACACACACACACACACACACACACACACACACACACACACACACATACATACATACACACACACATACATACATACCCAACACACACACACATACACACACACACACACACATATATGTATATATATGTAAATGTATGTATATAAATGTATATATATGTATGTATTTATATGTATATTTATGTATATATGTATGTGTTTATGTATGTATATATATGCATATGTATGTATATGTATTTATACAAACTGTTAAACTTTATCGTTAAGAGGCCCATAGACTAACATAAACCTGTATTTAAGTTAACCTGCCTATAGAAGTATTGCTCTATGCGACACAATAAAAAACACATAAATGTATTACAATAAAACTATAATCATACTTTATATTTATTCCCATAGTTCTTTCTTCTTTTTCTGTAGCTTTGTCTCATTCTTATAAGGGGTCGCTATGATCAGTTTCTGGCAGATTTTTTCTAATGGCCGGATGCCCTTTCTGACGCCAACCCTCTCTTTTTACCCGGGGTTGGGACCGGCACTGACTTCGGCTGGCTTGCCCACCCAGTGGCTAGGTTATATCTATTCCTGTAGTTAAGTCCCTGTATTCCTGTAGTTCAGTGTAATTTTGTTCATTATACCCATTTATAAATACCTAATAGATAGTTTTGAACAATTTGAAGCATAGTTCTGTTTTGCAATGGAGCAATATGAAAAAGGAAATAACTCATATCAGGCAAAGTCGTAGTGGATGGACGGATAAAATTATAGTTAGTGAGGGCGGCTGGGAGGAACAGCCTGAAACGTGGAAAGAAGTAAATTTACATGCAGAACAGGGCGAAAACCGTTAAGTTGTCAAATCTCTCTGTGTTTTGCCAATAAAGTCCCTTAATGTTACGTTTGGATTTTACCCGTATCAGCCAGCCAATTGTGTAGCGACCCGGTGTATGTACAGCTGCGTGGAAAGAGCAGCTGGTTGTGGAAGCGACACGTATGAGGCTCAGTAGCAGGGAGATTCTGAAACTAATATTTAGCCCAGGAAACATTCATTACAAACGGAGTCAATGTTTCAAGAAGGGAAAAAGTATCAATTATGGAATACATGTCAGGTGTTGCGGCCGCTGGACCGCACTCAAAGGTTCCCATAACTTGAAACACAACACACTCGACGTAAATATCTGTTTAACTGTACATAATGATGGGTGGCGCGGCCTTATTCCGTACCGGCGTCTCAATATTACGTGGTGGCGCAGGGATAGATAGGTAGAAAGACAGATCCGTAAACGAATAGATAGAAGAACAAATGTTTAGACTGATAAATTGATAGTGATGTTAGATAGATGATGGATGGACCAGACGTAATTTCACTGCTAACCTAGCGTTGGTTTTTAACAGGAAGGTAAAGTTAAAGTTAATGTTGATATTGAATTTTTGCATATTTTCATTTATTATCCTTATTATTAAAAATATATATATATTTCTAGAGACTTGATCCACTAAGGAGTAAAACTAATAAGGCCCTTTAGTTCAAAATGTAATACACAATGCTTTATAAGCTTTGTCTTGTTCTATTTGTGAATTATCTTAGAATTGCCTCTTGATATACAATACTGAATGAAAAGTAAACCCTAATAATAATAATGTTAATAATAATGATAATAATGATGGTGATGATAATGATGATAATGATGATAATGATGATAATGATGATAATGATGATAATGATGATGATAATGATGATGATGATAATGATGATGATAATGATGATGATGATAATGATGATGATAATGATGATGATAATGATAATGATAATGATGATGATGATGATGATAATAATGAGGACTTTTTTTATTAATATGACTCCCTGGTGTTTGCTTAACATATTAAAAAGGTGGCGCAAGGGACTTCAATTGCTACGGATCAATATATTAATTTCTTGTTTACCGTGTGTTAATAAGGCCAATAGTGGCTTATTTACTTTCGCGATTTTAGTGTCTCTGGGCAATGAAATAACATAAATGATCTGATAACATGAACTGAGAATGCATGACAGGAATCTTGTCATTCACATTTTGTGTAAAATATTAGTTTCTCACAAGAAACGTCACAGTCCTCTCTTTCGATTTGAGAATTCTGCACACTTTCTCACTATGTGCTGGTAGAGGCTAGAACTATGTCTCCAATACTTACTCCGTTTGCTGCAAGAACCACTTCATCCGTGAAGAGGAGACGAAAATGAGCATTACAGGACTGCGTGGCACCTGTTTGGTCCTCTGATAAGCATGGCCATTCCTACTGAAGCCAATATGCACAGGCACCTAACAGGGAGTTATCTATTTACGTGCTAACATTACCGCAAACTAGTCCTGAAATTTCCCGGCCACAGGGTGCAATTCGTGCTTTGTAGTTCACCAAGAGATTGGCCATAAAATCAAATTGGATTGGTTCGTGAGATCCCATAGGCAGCTTGACACTGGTCTGCAGTGAAAACTGAGGATGACAAAGAAAGGCTATCAACTGAATTTCTTCTGCTCACTGTTGTGAAATATACATTGCCATCAGACTTTAAACCATCTAGTTTTTTACCACGTCTGATGAGGAATTCCTAACGTGTTAAAAACGTATACATACTACAGACATATATATACACAAAATAATTTATACTGCTTTCGCCCCTTTCACATACACCTCTCATGTACATACTTCAATTTTTCACTCCGGAAGTAAATGAATGAGTGGTGGCAGTGACTTTGATTTACAACTATATCAACATATGACTTGAAGCAAGGGTACACCGTTCCCTTTCGTAGGCGTTTGTACATTTGAAAACCATTTTGTCGCTTCCCTCTCTGGTGACCCCACCAGTGTGCCAGAGGGCTTCCCAAAGTTACTTTGGGTTCCATCCAGATTCTTGCCCCCCCCCCCCCCATGTCTTCTCTGCAGCGGCCCACAGATTTTCTGCGGAGTTCATGTCACGCCTCTTGTTAGGAAAGTCGAGGAGCTGAAGTTTATTTTGATTAGCGAACACTGCTGAACGTGCCAACAGAGTTATTTAAAAAGTACATTTTTAGCACTAATGCCAAAAGCTTATATATGGATTTTCCAATACTCCGACATCCCACTTTACGAATTGTAAGCAGTGAGCAACATGATTCCTTCCGAGCGATACACCTACTGAACTTACTGTTGCAGCTCGGACCGCGATGACAAGGCTACATTATGTTATATTAATTTGCTAAACCTGGTGTAATGAATTTTCTCTAAAAAGGAAAAAATAAACCTTGTGTTCGCATGCCATAAACGACCAGATGTTGGCTGACACCTGCTATACTCTCATGAAAATGAAGGTGTGTTGGACAAAGCGGTTACTTTGCCACGTTGTTCTCTCGGTATAAATGAAATTGTTCCAATA
>NC_051391.1:10766417-10768592 GCF_015228065.2 Penaeus monodon | reverse complement strand
AGATACACAAAAGAACAGAGGACAGCCCAGCCTAGGGTGCTCCTGCTCAGCCCGCAGCCGCTACTGCCCACAGGGGGTAAGGATCGCCTAATATACACCTGTGCCCAAGGAGCACAGGTAGCAAGGTGCGTAACTTACGTACTAAATTTTACTTTTATATTCTTTTGGTAGGCAAATTCAGATGGCAATTGTGTAAAGCTATTAATAAAACTTTAATATTGCCTAAGAGATAAAGATTTTTTTTAAGACGATAATAACTTGAAAAAATGCAGTATTAATAAAAAAAACTTTTAACTATAACTAAATTAGTTTTTTTTTTATTTCTTATTTCCTTACACCCACATCCCTTAAGACTTAATCAGAAGAAACAGATTAACATAAAATGAGGTGAGGATTTTTAGTCTTAGTTTTATTGCCGTTCTTTTTAAGCTTGGTGCGTCCTTCTCTTCTTAACAAGGGATGGGGTCTTCGCCTTCCACGACAGCCAGTGTTCACGCTCCAGCTGCTTCGTCCGCCCATCCAGTTTGTGTTAAGGGGGGAGAGTCGATATGCCCTTACTTAACCCTGGCGTGAGGATCCCGTGGAGTTTCTTCTGAGGGAAACATTTTCGCGTATACATGAGAAGCAGGCTGCCGAGGGAGAAATCCATAAGTGGGCGTTTCTAAAGCTTTCATTATAATCACAGTCCACTACAGACCCAATTGTTCTGTGGGAGTTCAAGCGTGAAACACTTGAAGCAGCCCAGAAATTCATCGGCGTACCCCGACGGCAAGGCAGAAATCCATACTCCCTAGAGACAGTGGAGGCCACTGAAATGTGTTGCATGGCTTAGCTGAATGCAATCAAGTCTTGCGTCGCTCCTCGGTGCATAGGGCTCGAACACTGCTGAGAAGGGACAAGGAACAGTTCATCAGGAATCTGCTGAGGAGGTTGAAGGCCATTTCTTGGTAAACGATCTTCGCCCTGCCTACCAACCCCTCTGAAAACTGAACCCCAAGCCTCCTTGCAGATGACGGCAGTCTGCTCAGTGGATGGACAGATCATCTCAGATCATGTTGGGGTCGTGAATAATGGGCTGAGTATTTTGAGCAGTTGTACCAGGTAGACCTCCAACAGCTAGCTTGGATGCAAGCGATGTCACAATACCTGTGCTGAACTCACCAATCAGCGAGGAAACCTTCTACCCTAACAAAGATTAGGAGCTGGATTTCCAAAATGAAGAATGAGAAAGCTGCAGGCATATGTGATAAAGGCTGAGGGTGAACGTATGGCTTGGGGCTTACATACAGTTTGACTGCCATCTGGCAGTCAGTACCATTCCCCTGACCTGTTGAGGGGCCATGGTCATCCCTCTCTGGAAGAGGAAAGGGGATCGTTGAGACTGTAGCAGACAACTACCATTGCATTACACTGCTCAGCATACCAGGCAAAGTTTTCGCTCACATTCTTCTGAAATGGATCCGCGACTACCTACTGAGACCGGAGCAGTCTGGATTCACTCCAGGCAAGTCCACAATAGCCGTTGTGAGTTTGGTCGTGGGTTGCTTACAGCGTACATCGACCTTAAAAAGGTGTTTGACTTGGTGCATCGTAAATCGCTATGGGAGATCCTGAGGCTTCTGACGCAGATTACTGGCCTAATAGCAAGCCTGTATGGACTGGATAATGGACAGAGCTACTAGCCAAAGTCAGTGTGGAACAACACTGGGCAATATCAAGGTCTCAGACCTTGACTCTGCCGATGATGTTGCTATCCTGAAGCTGTTGTGTTCATTAATTACAACGTCCCCCAGGCTCATTAAAAGGGTGTAAATGAGGTCACTGCCACCACCCGATTGGTACGTTCGGGAACGAGTGTATGTTGTAAGAAGGGATGCAATGTTAGAAGAATTGTGGAAAGGAGCGACAGTGTTGTGCGTTGCATGTGTGTGAAGTGTAGTTGTGCAAATGAGCCGAAGTGAGGTAGGCGTGGTTGAAATCCCGAGGAGAGGCGTGTACAGATGCTTCATCTATACTTTAGGGTTTTTGATTGTTTGCCGTTTAGCTTTAGAATAGGAAAATATGTTTTAGGCGTTAACCTTCCTTCTTACATAGAGTCGGGGACTTATCAAAAGGTATTATAATATTATCTATTTATTTTGTAAAACAAAGATAAAACAGGACAAAACGAAATAC
>NC_051391.1:10755991-10761317 GCF_015228065.2 Penaeus monodon | reverse complement strand
GAGCGAGGTGTTGCTCCTTGGCTCCCCGCAGGGAGTCTGCCTGTCATCTCCTATAGTGGTCTAAAGATGGGCATAGATTACGTGTTTACCATATGACAATCATTGGTGATGAAAGGTAGTGTTACAACAATGCATAGCTCTTGTGGAAGGGGATAGACAATACAACACTGGAATGTCTATTGTGGCAACGAGAGACGAATAAACAGGTAAAGCAATGGACATACTTATATGTATGTGTGGGAATATAGGCATGTGACAATACATAAGATTATACAAGGCATGTAGAATATAATAACAGATAAATAGAATAACTTTGGCATACATATTTCAGTAACATCACATATATAAAGCTCGGTTACAGTGTGTGTGTGTGTGTGTGTGTGTGTGTGTGTGTGTGTGTGTGTGTGTGTGTGTGTGTGTGTGTGTGTGTGTGTGTGTGTGTGTGTGTGTGTGTGTGCGCGCGTGTGCGTGTGCGTGTGCGTATGCGCACGCGTGTGTGGTGTGTATCTAGGTTTGGCTTACCCAATATATGCAAATCCGTGCAAATTCGCACAAACATTGTGCGCATGTGAGTGTGTGGATGCATTCATGCACACGCCTTGGACCCACACGCGCGAGAGCACACGTGGATTTGCACATATTGGTTGAGTTTATCATGCGTGATGGTGAGTTGAGAACCACCAACAATGATTACCTAAGACTAGTCAGCTACATTATGTCAACATGGCGCCAAGTAGTTCGTCAAACACCGCATTGGTGGTGGCACAAAAATAAGGATAAAAGAAAAGAGAAAAGAGAAAAGTCATTTAAATTATATGTATGTTATATATATATATATATATATATATATATATATATATATATATATCATATACATATAACATATATGTGTGTATATATATACACATATGTGTGTGTGTGTGTGTGTCTGTGTGTTTGTGTGGGTGTGTGTGTGTGATTGTGTGTGTGTGTGTGATTGTGTATGTGTGGTTGTGTGTGTGTGTGATTGTGTGTGTGTGTGTGTGTGAAAGTGGTTCTGTTTGTGTCAATTGAACGATCCATTAAGTTTGGAGAATATTTTTTCTCTCTCTCTTTTCTCCTTTGTTTTATATCGTGCGAGAGATAAGAACCATGGAAATCCGAAACTGATGGCAGAGGATGATGTATACGAGGAAAATAACATCATTCAACTAGTACGTGAGGATACACAATAGCGCTGGGTCAAGTGAATGTGTAGTGATCCACTTAATTACTTTAATTACCCTTGTTAATTAGGTCATTAGCAGCTGCCACCACCTGGTTAGTACGTCCAGGAACAATCCATGTCTCGAAAGGAGGAGACGTCTAGAAGAGTGTAAAAAGATAAAAAGGAAAGCGTGCGCGTGAGAAAAGGAAAAAGACCTAATTCACAAGGGTTTCCGTCTGGTAAGCGTGGTTAACTCCGAGGGCAGTGCGTGTCAGCCAGAAGGGCTGATGAAAGGAGGTCCATTGCTTGCCACAGGTAGCCAAGTATGGTATCATGGGTCTCTTGATAAAAGGGTTTAAGTAAAAAGAGGAATTTCATTCGAAAAGCTTACACATTTATTGTTAATAAAAACACTAAAAGTAACACTTAAAATTACATTAAGAGAAAAACATTAAAATTCTAACACGGGGAAAATCCCCCAAAAGAAACTATTTGAAAAAGTACAAAAAAAAGAAGATAAAACCCCAAAAAATAATCTAAAAAACGGCTCAGCACTCTGTTCAATATATAAACGTAAAAAAAAAATTTAAAAACTCATCTTACCGCCATAAAAAACCTTGTCCTTACGACCGATACCACACCAACGTCATTAGCTTCCGCCGGGTTTACTTCGGCCGCTAAAACGTTCTCCAGACAAGGTTCCCCCACACCTCCTGCTCGTTCCCCGAGGATCCCATTAATAGGCCAGTAACTGGCCCGGGAACGAACAACCGTTTCCCCCCCTCCCTAGATGGCGTAACAGGCCCTCAGGTAGTAAAGACTTGCGTACTGATAACTCTAGACATTTTTTAAAAATCCCTTATACCCAATAAAAGAAATGTAAAAAACAAAATAATACTTTAAAAGTTACTTTACCCAAACCTAAAAAAGAGTGCTTAAAAGTAAAATAAATAAAGAAAGTGGTTTTATACTTCGTTGTAAAAAGGTTGGAAAAGTTTATAAAACTCAACAAATGTAATAAATCATACATATATTAATAAAAAAATAGAATAAACGGTAACATTTGTCTCCACGCGGGTCGGCGTGGGTATCTTGTCAGAATTCCAGGGGAAACTCCTGTAATTCCGGCTGGGATGGTCTGGGGTCACTACAAATGAATTAATATCGCAGTAGACAATCACACCACAGCAGCCAATTGACCCCGGGGACGTTCCAACACAAGCTAGTGCGCAGAACGTGAGACAGTCGGTTGTGATCTTTTCCATCACCAAAAATAACGGAGCTGGCTTAATACATTTGTCCGTGATGGAAGATCTCGCATCACTGCAGAAGACAGAGAGAAGTGCAGTTAAGAAAAGAAAGATAAGTGCAGTTGACGGAGAAGGGTGTTAATACAAAAAAAAGGGGTGGGGGGATGCAGCGCGAGCCATTATTAAGAGGTATTCCTTGTTGGAACGCGATGGTTGAATTATTGAATGATATACCCCAGTCTTCTTTACCTCGAAGTGTCCTTGGATCCATCATATTCTCCCTAGTAATTAGGGCCGCTATCGTTGCTATGATGTTTTTGCTGGTTTGCTTTTTAATACATAAATCAAAGTTGGGGTTCTTGTTGATGTTTCTTCCTTCTTCTTCTTCTTCTTCTTCTTCTCTTTTTCCTTCTTTTTCTTCTTCATCTTCTTCTTCTTCTTCTTCTTCTCCTTCTCCTTCTCTTCTTTTTTTTTCTTTAGTTGCTATGTTCTGTTTCTTATATCCTACTGATTCGTGATTTCTCAGTCCACCTTTAATTACTTCTAGTATTTCGTAGATTTTTTTTTCTACTGTCTTATAAGAACAGTTTAAACACAATTGATTTTCCAGAGTTATAAGGGTCCAATCTTTCACGCGTTTTTATCGTGGAAATGTCATCTATCAAACATGTTACGAACTTGACAGTAACGAGGGTTAAGTCCGCTGAAAAACATAAGTGAGGTATTACACGGATGACCTCGAAGTTAAAAGATGTATATATAATTCAGGATTATTGTACCATTTAGGCTGTCTGTTATGTCAATTTGGTAACTCAGGCGTCACTGAAGCAGGAACACACACAGTCTAATATGTGTATTCATTTTGCACTCAGCTATAATCATGTATGTTTGTTTGATTTATCGTTTTAATGATACTTTGGATTCTAGTTTACAAAACAACAGATGTGCACGACGGATATTCTGTCATCCAAGTTTAAGTATGCTATATCATTCTACTATTTGACTAAGTATTCTTGCCATCAAGGAAAGTTTATGTATGGTATGTCACATTACCATTTAGGTAGGTAAAGTGTTAATGATCACTTCCATGTCAACTATTTGAAATACAACGTTATACTAGGCATCGGAATCTGGATTTTTTTTTTTATGTGCAAAATTGTCAGGAAAGATAGATCTACACATTCTCATTTGTAATACCGATTAACTTTGTTGACAAGTATTTTTTGCACATGTAACGTAAACAGGGTCCTTGATCGGTTTAGGATCAGTTCATCTTCGCTATGATTGGCCAGAATTCGAGTAAAAACATGATTTTCTGGTAGCAACGATTGAAGCAGACCTATTTATTTTTCAGATGCGGGATCTTTGATGTGTGTGTGTGTGTGTGTGTGTGTGTGTGTGTGTGTGTGTGTGTGTGTGTGTGTGTGTGTGTGTGATTGTGTGATTTGTGTGTGTGTATGATTGTGTATGATTTTGTGTGTGTGTGTGTGTGCCTGTGTGTGTGTAGGGAAATTTGTAAATTCAGATAAGTGAATAATTCCATACAAATATGTTCAGGGAGTATGAGAGAGAGAGAGAGAGAGAGTCAAAATATAACATATAATTAAAATTGACATCACGCGCACACATAAAACATCTGAGTGATGAATACAAACGAAAAAAAGCGGTATACTTTGCAAATTGTCATTCCCGAATAGCAATATAGTTACTACTAGTAGTGATATCACTAATATTACAAATTATTTGCCAAGAGTGAAAAAGTGTTTGCCTCACGTCGTGTGGTTCTTTCTTCTCTATTTCTCTAGCGTAAAAATAGTATTGGTGATGAGAAATTATATGGCAGAAAGAATCTATATATAGTTATTTGAATTATATTATATAACAACTTTCCCTGATGACTTCTCGTTGTCGTGACATATATTCTATGACGTTTATTATATAGGAAATGTAGGCAATAAATCAGTATCAAATAAAGCAAATAGGAATACAATAATGCTACAAGTGTAATAAAAGACACACTTCTTCGCTCCTGCTCGTACATAAACACACAACCACGTAATTTGTAGATCATTGCGGAAGTTTGATTATTGACTGATTATTAGACATCTATATTTCCTTTATCATTTTTTATTGTAATTATCAGCAGAATAAATATATTAATTTTTCCCTCTCTGATGATGATAATGATAAACATGATTTTCTGGTAGCAACGATGGAAGCAAACCTATTTATTTTTCATATTTGGGATCTTTGATGTGTGTGTGTGTGTATTTATGTGTGTGTGTGTGTTTATTTGTGTGTGTGTGCGCGCGCGTGCGTGTGTGCGTGCGCGGGCGCGCGTTTTTATACAATATTACAGAATTAACCCAAACTGAGCAATATCTATGAAAACATGGACAATAATTTCTACGGGCACTTAAATATATATATATATATATATATATATATATATATATATATATATATATATATATATATATATATATATAAGTAAAAAAAATGTTCGATAATTTCTGACCCAAATTCACTTTGTTCATTGTTGTGACAATTTCCAAGCGTAACTAGATCCCAGATATATTTAATCACTGTTTTTGACCTATAAAAATAACATTGTGGTCCAGCATTTCAGCATATATTTTCACCACAATGATCGAGAGAGAGAGAGAGAGAACATCGTTGCATGTAAGAGAAAGAAAGAAAAACTCACATCAAACAAAACAAGTTTATTAAGAAAAAAAAAGTGGTCTTCATCTCGAACGTGCAGTAACAAAGGAAACAGAAACAGCAGTGAAAAACATGAACAGTTATTCTAAAGACAAACAAGGATTAGAATGAGTTAAATTCTACTGACAGTGTGTATCTATCATAATGTCATTTTCTTGTATTTCTT
>NC_051391.1:10753516-10755891 GCF_015228065.2 Penaeus monodon | reverse complement strand
TATGGAGGAGTTTATATATTTATATAATTTCTCTCAACTTGGCGTTACACATCTTAATCTAGAGGTCCTTATTTGTGTTATTTTTTCCTCAAAACATTTACCACTAACCAGCATTTGATAATGAATACAGGGAGTTATGTAAAGTTATGTAATTTGCGGCAAACCAATATTATTTTTGAAACAAGTTTGTATTGTCGCATTATATTGTTACTGTATGTTAGCAATTAGTAAAATACCGGGTCCTGTTGTATTTTTAGTTCAAAAAATCACAATTATATGCATTTCTCTGACATTCTTACGCATAGGCCTATCGTATTGTAAAGAGTCAATAAAAAAAAAAAAAAAAATACAAGTACAAAAATGACATTATGATAGATACACACTGTCAGTAGAATTTAACTCATTTCTAATCCTTGTTTGTCTTTTAGAATAACTGTTCATGTTTTTCACTGCTGTTTCTGTTTCCTTTGTTACTGCACGTTCGAGATGAAGACCACTTTTTTTTTCTTAATAAACTTGTTTTGTTTGATGTGAGTTTTTCTTTCTTTCTCTTACATGCAACGATGTTCTCTCTCTCTCTCTCTCGATCATTGTGGTGAAAATATATGCTGAAATGCTGGACCACAATGTTATTTTTATAGGTCAAAAACAGTGATTAAATATATCTGGGATCTAGTTACGCTTGGAAATTGTCACAACAATGAACAAAGTGAATTTGGGTCAGAAATTATCGAACATTTTTTTTACTTATATATATATATATATATATATATATATATATATATATATATATATATATATATATATATATATATTTAAGTGCCCGTATAAATTATTGTCCATGTTTTCATAGATATTGCTCAGTTTGGGTTAATTCTGTAATATTGTATAAAAACGCGCGCCCGCGCACGCACACACGCACGCGCGCGCACACACACACAAATAAACACACACACACATAAATACACACACACACACATCAAAGATCCCAAATATGAAAAATAAATAGGTTTGCTTCCATCGTTGCTACCAGAAAATCATGTTTATCATTATCATCATCAGAGAGGGGAAAAATTAATATATTTATTCTGCTGATAATTACAATAAAAAATGATAAAGGAAATATAGATGTCTAATAATCAGTCAATAATCAAACTTCCGCAATGATCTACAAATTACGTGGTTGTGTGTTTATGTACGAGCAGGAGCGAAGAAGTGTGTCTTTTATTACACTTGTAGCATTATTGTATTCCTATTTGCTTTATTTGATACTGATTTATTGCCTACATTTCCTATATAATAAACGCCATAGAATATATGTCACGACAACGAGAAGTCATCAGGGAAAGTTGTTATACAATATAATTCAAATAAACTATATATTAGATTCTTTCTGCCATATAATTTCTCATCACCAATACTATTTTTACGCTAGAGAAATAGAGAAGAAAGAACCACACGACGTGAGGCAAACACTTTTTCACTTTTGGCAAATAATTTGTAATATTAGTGATATCACTACTAGTAGTAACTATATTGCTATTCGGGAATGACAATTTGCAAAGTATGCTGCTTTTGTTTTCGTTTGTATTCATCACTCAGATGTTTTATGTGTGCGCGTGATGTCAATTTTAATTATATGTTATATTTTGACTCTCTCTCTCTCTCATACTCCCTGAACATATTTGTATGGAATTATTCACTTATCTGAATTTACAAATTTCCCTACACACACACAGGCACACACACACACACAAAATCATACACAATCATACACACACACAATCACACAATCACACACACACACACACACACACACACACACACACACACACACACACACACACACACACACACATCAAAGATCCCGCATCTGAAAAATAAATAGGTCTGCTTCAATCGTTGCTACCAGAAAATCATGTTTTTACTCGAATTCTGGCCAATCATAGCGAAGATGAACTGATCCTAAACCGATCAAGGACCCTGTTTACGTTGCATGTCCAAAAAATACTTGTCAACAAAGTTAATCGGTATTACAAATGAGAATGTGTAGATCTATCTTTCCTGACAATTTTGCACATAAAAAAAAAAATCCAGATTCCGATGCCTAGTATAACGTTGTATTTCAAATAGTTGACATGGAAGTGATCATTAACACTTACCTACCTAAATGGTAATGTGACATACCATACATAAACTTTCCTTGATGGCAAGAATACTTAGTCAAATAGTAGAATGATATAGCATACTTAAACTTGGATGACAGAATATCCGTCGTGCACATCTGTATGTTTTGTAAACTAGAATCCAAAGCATCATTAAAACGATAAATCAAACAAACATACATGATTATAGCTGAGTGCAAAATGAATACA
>NC_051391.1:10738516-10743516 GCF_015228065.2 Penaeus monodon | reverse complement strand
ATCAGGTCTTAGGAAAAGACAATTCCCTTACACTGATTGAGTGTTTTATGAGAACATGAAACTTGAGCCCCAAGAATGTTGCATATTGCACGCAGACGGTCACTCTCGTCTGGTGACGAAACCTCTACTGTCAGGTTACCATCTCACTGTGGGGTGATGCGAGGATCACATTGACTCACCTCAACTATTTTCCGATGTACTTCAAAATATCAAGATCCATGATTGATACACCATCAATGGTCTTCAGTACTAGGTACTTACTATATGAGATACTTTCATATTTACCAGGTAAGATTTCGCTAATGGATTGAGGAGGAATTTTCTCCTTCTTACCTGGTTTGGGAGCCCGGGAACCATTATGTTTTTCATTCTGGAAAGGTTCTAGAGTGACAACATGTGATGTTCCAGAGGGAATGGCCAGGGGACTGCGTAGGTCGTCAGGGAGAAAGCTAGATCTTTGTAAATTTGTAGAAATCATACAACTTAGAATTCTTCATTTCCTCACTCCCCCACCATGGAGTCCAACGAGGGAAAACTATAGTTGGGGCTCAAAATCTCCCAACAGCCACAGGGGTAGTGAGGAAATATACGCAGCCACTATTACAGTACTGATGGCAGTCGCGGGACCTATGCGCTACCGACTGAACAGTGCCTGCTTGACCCTAGCCATATTTAACCAGCCGATTGACTTGACCGGACCTTGATCAGGCCACCCGTCTAACCAGAATAGAGGACCAAAGAGGTGTGTTGCTAGCTGCAGGGCATAGCGTGCAGCGTCGCTCAACCTTCAGGACTCCGGTCTCCTAGTAATACAGGACGCCAGGCACGGCAAACACACGTGGGAGAGTTCTCCCTGGTCCAAGATGGAATGAACCAGGGGTGGGTGCACCATCCCCTCTCATAGGTCTTGGTGCACCAGGAAGCCATTTTGCCTCATCCCTCGCTGGTGCCCCTCCAGTATGGGTAGCCCTGGTCCGGCTCACCAGATCCTTGGGACCTCAAGACCCCCCACCGCGGCAAGGCGGCTCCCGTTAAGGGAGAGAGTGAGAGAGAGAGGGAAGAATGCTTATCAGTGTGTTTGTAGCCACAACCAGTACACATTCAGAATACATGGTATAAACGTGAGACAGGCACGAGAATGGAAATGTTTGATGGAAAGAGAAAAAACGAATAGAAAAATAAAGGGGGGGGGGCAGAGTAAGAATAAAAATGACAATAACGCTAATAATCGTATTAACAGTGTTGAGGGTAATCAGAATAACTATGTAAATGCGATAGTGATAGTAATAATGATAACGGGGATAGTTATGAATATATAAATAACTTGAAAATCATCGTTTCTGTCAGTCCCTATCTCTCGCTTTCTCTTTTACATTAGATATTCCTACTTTCATATTTTATATTGGTAAATGGAGTTTTGAAGCATAAATAGCCTTCATTATTTATCTGAAATTACTGTTAATGCAACTTACAGTTACCCACACCGTAATCTATTAACTAATTTTCTGTGTATTCAAAATTCCACTGTCTGGTTTGTTTGCTGTTTCAGTAAAATTGTATTGATATAGAAGTAAAATTATTGATATTTATTCAGCTCGCGATTACAGCACATGTCCTGTCTATCATCGCAACTATAAATCAACATTAATGCAAAGTGAATTCATATATCTAGTATCTTCCTTAGCATTTTTCCTTTCCATCAATTATCTCTATTTTTTGTCCTCTCCCTTAAAGCTTTCTAAAAAAAAAAAAAAAAAAAAAAAAAAAAAAAAAA
Source organism: Penaeus monodon (assembly GCF_015228065.2). Lineage (NCBI taxonomy): Eukaryota > Metazoa > Arthropoda > Malacostraca > Decapoda > Penaeidae > Penaeus > Penaeus monodon. Next base: position 10,741,742 of record NC_051391.1, on the reverse strand, counting down.
AAAAAAAAAAAGCAATCAGCAGTTGTGCTCTCTTTCTCTCTTCTCTTTTCTTCCTTCTGTTCTCTTCTCTCTCTCTCTCTCTTCTCTTTTCTTCTGTTCTCTTCTCTCTCTCTCTCTCTCCTCTTTTCTCTCACTTTCTTTTTTTCTCTCTCTTCTCTATTCTTTTTCTCTCAGTCTCCTATTTCTTCTCATCCTCTCCTCTTTTCTCTCGCTCTTCTCTTCTATTCTTCTTCTCTTCTATTTCTCTCACTCTCTCCTTTTTCTCTTTCTTCTGTCCTCTCCCTCTGTCCGTTCTCTCATCTCACCTCACACTCTCTCTCTCCTTCCCTCGTGGAGAGACATGGTTATTTTTTATGAAAACACCAAATTAGATATATTTGAAATGAATTCAGATACAGGGTATGAAATTCGGTCATTGGTTTATATATATTACTGTAGTACTGGGTTATCATAAAGTGATAATTATCTAAATATCTCCATCCTTCTCTCTCTCTTCTCATTCTCTCCCTTTCTTTCTCCTTCTCCCTCCCCATCTCTCATTCCTTCTTCTTACTCTTAAGATATGCTTCATATATACTTTATACACTGGCAGGAAATTTGCTTTTGAGTTTAACTGGGAAAGAATTATGTCATTATCTTCTGGAGTAAAAATATTATCGAGCCACAGATACTGAGGCAAGAAATTTGAATCTCAGCTCGATGTAACGGCTTTTTGCGAATGATTTCTCCTTTTTAAATTTTTAAAAATTATTCTGTTGTCTTTTTGGTCGGTATTGTTCATCAGATTACTACGATATTGGCCACGAAGTCGAAAGTAAAACCAAAAGGACTTAGGCAGGTGTTCTACTCATTAGGGCGTCTCGGATACTTACAAAAGAATTGTTAGTAATAAGTGATAAGCAGCACTTTTGGCACTTTGTTCGCCTGTTGTTGATTTTTGGTTTTCGGTGTAATTATCGTTAAATGTTTAGTTTGTGACAACTGATAAGGACAACTGCAGTAAATAGCGATGATGATGATGATGATGATGGTGATGGTGATGGTGATGGTGATGGTGATGGTGATGATGATGATGATGATGATGATGATGATGATGATGATGATGATGATGATGATGATGATGATGATGATGATGATGATGAAATAAGAGTTTTCATATCATTATAATTTCTTTATTAGATATTAGATATAATCGACGATGATGATTATGGTAATAAAAATAATGGTAATAATGATTTTCCTCCTTGCAAGCGGATAAGAGTTGAGTATGTGATGATTATTCTTATTATCATGATATCATTATTACTATTATTATATTACTACTGTTATTGTGTGATTATTATTATCATTATCATATAATGCTATAATCGGGTTACCATTGCTATCATTTTCATTATTATCTTAAATCTCGAAGGCGAACTGTTTTAACATTAAACAAGACTTTATGATTACTATTATTATAGTAATGTTTTTGATGATAAACAATAATGATAGTAATAACATGACATAGGATAATAATGCTTATGCAAATGACAATGGAGACAGCAGTAATAAATTCCATAATGATTATCTTTCATTATATCACTTTCATCGTAATTATCAGTGGATTAGTATATTCTGATGATGATAATAGTTACTAATATGATTATAGTAATGCTTATGCGATGATAATGAAAACAGCAGCAGCATTAATAAAACTGATATGAATAATGACTAAGATAAATAACGATCATCTTAAAGGTCATGTCAATTATAACATTTTGGGTTATTAATCAGATTTGCGACTTCGAGACATGACAGTATTAATGATAACAGTTTATAATAATGGAATGTAATAATGGTATATTTTTTTCTCACCTCTAGACTGAAATATTGATTTATAAGATGAATAATAAAAATATTAATATTTCTTAGGAGGGTAGTGTCTATACAATTTTCCTGATGATCTCTCGTTGTCTGGGTATACACTGACTCATTTATTTATAGGAATTGATACAATAAATCTATATAAGAAATTGTAAATGTAAAATGTATAAAAACTACACGCTGCTTCACATGGACGCTACTTTTCGTAGAAGATTATACTAAGTAATTTGTAGATCATTATGGAAGTTTGATTATTGGCTGATCTTTTATGTTTCGGTTATCATCGTTATTATCAATAGAATTAATATATTCATTTACTACTGAACGCAAAATGAAAAACAAAGACTTGGAAATCGTACTGAAGTCCCCCTCCTCTGAGCCAAGTGTTTTATTATTTGAATTTTGATTTTTTTAGGAGCTGTTCGAACATTATAAGCTGTTTCTTTGTTGTCACACACACACACACACACACACACACACACACACACACACACACACACACACACACACACACACACACACACACACAAACACACACACGCACATATATATATAATATAATATATATATATATATATATATATATATAATATATATATACAAGATATATATATATGTATAATATATAATATATATATATATATATATATATATCTATATATATATATATATATATATATAATTTTGCTTATTGAGCCATTTTGAATACTCATGAGAAAAGTGACATGCAGGTATGCCACTTTTCTGAGGTATTCGCTATCACAACGAATCAGTGACAACGGATAGGTCTGTAAAATAATTAGATATATCAAATAACAAGTGGATTAAGGTAATAAAAAATTCTTATTACCATGATTATCATTATACTATATTATATTACTACTGTTATCATTGTTATTGCTATCATTCACATTTTTTTTCTCATTTTCATTATCACTTTCATTATTATCTGAAATCTCGAAGCTGAACAGTTTTTTGATTTCTTAACCCAAATTAACATTATTAATGAGACATTATTAATAAGACCATCACTCTTACAGTTATTTACCACAGTTTACACTGCGATTATGTAATTGTATATTATTGGTGCGACGACTCTAGTATATAATCATATCATCGTTGTTATCAATCTTTTTATTAACCCTACTGCTGTTTTTATTATCATTTGCATAAGTACTATTATTCATTGTCACCATGCTATTACTATCATTATTATCATCATTACTATAAGAATATTAGTAATGATTATCATTACCAGAGAGGGAGAGAATAATTATCAATATATACCAGTACTTATCCACTTACAAGAAAAGTTTTCTATTGCCTCATGTTATATTATCCTCTCTTTTTCTCTCTCAAG
>NC_051391.1:10719626-10732126 GCF_015228065.2 Penaeus monodon | reverse complement strand
AGGAGGAGTCTCCTAAATAGATCCCTCACTCCTACTCTGTTTCTGGTGGAACAGCTCACCAGAGGCTGTTTCAGCAATTGAGGATTAAGAGTTAAAGGTAGTGGCAGAGTGTGTGGTGTAAGAAGTATTGGAGGGCAAGGGATGGCGGGAAGGAGGATGGGCTAGAACCGAAGCAAAAGACCCTGCTGTGCAAACAGCACACGGACACGTTGCTTTGCCTCTTGAAAACTAACTTTCTCCTAGCTGCTTATTACCAATACTTCTTTTTCAAATTTGTACCTTTTACATTGCTTTGAAGAAGCTTCATGAGCTTCTTTGCAGTGGTAACAGCATATTGGGCCTGGACAATTATCATCTCCTTGATGACCTGTTGTACCACAATTCACACACACTCTTGGTTGTCCATTCTCCTTAAAACGTCAAGAGATGGCTCCATGCCCATAACCTTGGCAGTGGAAGCAATGCATAGAGTTGGGCACATATGGCTTTACCTTGAGGTGGTACCATGCCAACTTAACTGATTCTGGAAGGAGAGGTGGTGTCGACTGTTCCAAATCATCAATTTTCTTCTTAAAACGTTTTACTGCCACTACATTAAACTTCTTTAGTTCCTCTAACAGTTTCGCAGAATACCTCATCAGGTCTTAGGAAAAGACAATTCCCTTACAATGATTGAGTGTTTTATGAGAACATGAAACTTGAGCCCCAAGAATGTTGCATATTGCACGCAGACGGTCACTCTCGTCTGGTGACGAAACCTCTACTGTCAGGTTACCATCTCACTGTGGGGTGATGCGAGGATCACATTGACTCACCTCAACTATTTTCCGATGTACTTCAAAATATCAAGATCCATGATTGATACACCATCAATGGTCTTCAGTACTAGGTACTTACTATATGAGATACTTTCATATTTACCAGGTAAGATTTCGCTAATGGATTGAGGAGGAATTTTCTCCTTCTTACCTGGTTTGGGAGCCCGGGAACCATTATGTTTTTCATTCTGGAAAGGTTCTAGAGTGACAACATGTGATGTTCCAGAGGGAATGGCCAGGGGACTGCGTAGGTCGTCAGGGAGAAAGCTAGATCTTTGTAAATTTGTAGAAATCATACAACTTAGAATTCTTCATTTCCTCACTCCCGCACCATGGAGTCCAACGAGGGAAAACTATAGTTGGGGCTCAAAATCTCCCAACAGCCACAGGGGTAGTGAGGAAATATACGCAGCCACTATTACAGTACTGATGGCAGTCGCGGGACCTATGCGCTACCGACTGAACAGTGCCTGCTTGACCCTAGCCATATTTAACCAGCCGATTGACTTGACCGGACCTTGATCAGGCCACCCGTCTAACCAGAATAGAGGACCAAAGAGGTGTGTTGCTAGCTGCAGGGCATAGCGTGCAGCGTCGCTCAACCTTCAGGACTCCGGTCTCCTAGTAATACAGGACGCCAGGCACGGCAAACACACGTGGGAGAGTTCTCCCTGGTCCAAGATGGAATGAACCAGGGGTGGGTGCACCATCCCCTCATAGGTCTTGGTGCACCAGGAAGCCATTTTGCCTCATCCCTCGCTGGTGCCCCTCCAGTATGGGTAGCCCTGGTCCGGCTCACCAGATCCTTGGGACCTCAAGACCCCCCACCGCGGCAAGGCGGCTCCCGTTAAGGGAGAGAGTGAGAGAGAGAGGGAAGAATGCTTATCAGTGTGTTTGTAGCCACAACCAGTACACATTCAGAATACATGGTATAAACGTGAGACAGGCACGAGAATGGAAATGTTTGATGGAAAGAGAAAAAACGAATAGAAAAATAAAGGGGGGGGGGGCAGAGTAAGAATAAAAATGACAATAACGCTAATAATCGTATTAACAGTGTTGAGGGTAATCAGAATAACTATGTAAATGCGATAGTGATAGTAATAATGATAACGGGGATAGTTATGAATATATAAATAACTTGAAAATCATCGTTTCTGTCAGTCCCTATCTCTCGCTTTCTCTTTTACATTAGATATTCCTACTTTCATATTTTATATTGGTAAATGGAGTTTTGAAGCATAAATAGCCTTCATTATTTATCTGAAATTACTGTTAATGCAACTTACAGTTACCCACACCGTAATCTATTAACTAATTTTCTGTGTATTCAAAATTCCACTGTCTGGTTTGTTTGCTGTTTCAGTAAAATTGTATTGATATAGAAGTAAAATTATTGATATTTATTCAGCTCGCGATTACAGCACATGTCCTGTCTATCATCGCAACTATAAATCAACATTAATGCAAAGTGAATTCATATATCTAGTATCTTCCTTAGCATTTTTCCTTTTCCATCAATTATCTCTATTTTTTGTCCTCTCCCCTTAAAGCTTTCTAAAAAAAAAAAAAAAAAAAAAAAAAAAAAAAAAAAAAAAAAAAAAAAAAAAAAAGCAATCAGCAGTTGTGCTCTCTTTCTCTCTTCTCTTTTCTTCCTTCTGTTCTCTTCTCTCTCTCTCTCTCTCCTCTTTTCTCTCACTTTCTTTTTTTCTCTCTCTTCTCTATTCTTTTTCTCTCAGTCTCCTATTTCTTCTCATCCTCTCCTCTTTTCTCTCGCTCTTCTCTTCTATTCTTCTTCTCTTCTATTTCTCTCACTCTCTCCTTTTTCTCTTTCTTCTGCCCTCTCCCTCTGTCCGTTCTCTCATCTCACCTCACACTCTCTCTCTCCTTCCCTCGTGGAGAGACATGGTTATTTTTTATGAAAACACCAAATTAGATATATTTGAAATGAATTCAGATACAGGGTATGAAATTCGGTCATTGGTTTATATATATTACTGTAGTACTGGGTTATCATAAAGTGATAATTATCTAAATATCTCCATCCTTCTCTCTCTCTTCTCATTCTCTCCCTTTCTTTCTCCTTCTCCCCTCCCCATCTCTCATTCCTTCTTCTTACTCTTAAGATATGCTTCATATATACTTTATACACTGGCAGGAAATTTGCTTTTGAGTTTAACTGGGAAAGAATTATGTCATTATCTTCTGGAGTAAAAATATTACCGAGCCACAGATACTGAGGCAAGAAATTTGAATCTCAGCTCGATTGTAACGGCTTTTTGCGAATGATTTCTCCTTTTTAAATTTTTAAAAATTATTCTGTTGTCTTTTTGGTCGGTATTGTTCATCAGATTACTACGATTATGGCCACGAAGTCGAAAGTAAAACCAAAAGGACTTAGGCAGGTGTTCTACTCATAAGGGCGTCTCGGATACTTACAAAAGAATTGTTAGTAATAAGTGATAAGCAGCACTTTTGGCACTTTGTTCGCCCGTTGTTGATTTTTGGTTTTCGGTGTAATTATCGTTAAATGTTTAGTTTGTGACAACTGATAAGGACAACTGCAGTAAATAGCGATGATGATGATGATGATGATGGTGATGGTGATGGTGATGGTGATGGTGATGGTGATGATGATGATGATGATGATGATGATGATGATGATGATGATGATGATGATGATGATGATGATGATGATGATGATGATGATGATGATGAAAATAAGAGTTTTCATATCATTATCATTATTACTATTATTATATTACTACTGTTATTGTGATTATTTATTATCATTATCATTATAATGCTATAATCGGTGTTACCATTGCTATCATTTTCATTATTATCTTAAATCTCGAAGGCGAACTGTTTTAACAATAAACAAGACTTTTATGATTACTATTGTTATATTAATGTTTTTGATGATAACAATAATGATAGGTAATAACATGATGACCTAGGATAATAATGCTTATGCAAATGACAATGGAGACAGCAGTAATAAATTCCATAATGATTATCTTTTCATTTATATCACTTTCATCGTAATTATCAGTGGGATTAGTATATTCTGATGATGATAATAGTTACTAATATGATTATAGTAATGCTTATGCGATGATAATGAAAACAGCAGCAGCATTAATAAAACTGATATGAATAATGACTAAGATAAATAACGATCATCTTAAAGGTCATGTCAATTATAACATTTTGGGTTATTAATCAGATTTGCGACTTCGAGACATGACAGTATTAATGATAACAGTGATAATAATGGAATGTAATAATGGTATTATTTTTTTCTTCACCTCTAGACTGAAATATTGATTTATAAGATGAATAATAAGAATATTAATATTTCTTATGGAGTGGTAGTATACAATTTTCCTGATGATCTCTCGTTGTCTGGGTATACACTGACTCATTTTATTTTATAGGAATTGTATACAATAAATCTATATAAGAAATTGTAAATGTAAAATGTATAAAAACTACACGCTGCTTCACCTGGACGCTACTTTTCGTAGAAGATTATACTAAGTAATTTGTAGATCATTATGGAAGTTTGATTATCGGCTGATCTTTTATGTTTCGGTTATCATCGTTATTATCAATAGAATTAATATATTCATTTACTACTTGAACGCAAAATGAAAAACAAAGACTTGGAAATCGTACTGAAGTCCCCCCTCCTCTGTGCCAAGTGTTTATTTATTTTGAATTTTGATTTTTTTAGGAGCTGTTCGAACATTATAAGCTGTTTCTTTTGTTGTCACACACACACACACACACACACACACACACACACACACACACACACACACACACACCACACACCACACACACACACAAACACACACGCACATATAGATATATATATATATATATATATATATATATATATATATATATATATATATATATATATATATATATATATATATATATATATATATATAATTTTGCTTATTGAGCCATTTTGAATACTCATGAGAAAAGTGACATGCAGGTATGCCACTTTTCTGAGGTATTCGCCATCTCAGCGAATCAGTGAAAACGAATAGGTCTGTAAAATAATTACATATATCAAATAACAAGTGGATTCACAATAATCATGCTGATATTGATAAATGTAGGAACGACGATGATGATTATGGTAATAAAAAATTCTTATTACCATGATTATCATTATTACTATTATTATATTACTACTGTTATCATTGTTATTGCTATCATTCACATTTTTTTTTCTCATTTTCATTATCACTTTCATTATTATCTGAAATCTCGAAGCTAAACAGTTTTTTATTTCTTTACCCAAATTAGCATTATTAATGAGACATTATTAATAAGACCATCACTCTTATAGTTATTTACCACAGTTTAACACTGCGATTATGTAATTGTATATTATTGGTGCGACGATTTTAGTATATAATTCATATCATCGTTGTTATCAATCTTTTTATTAACCCTACTGCTGTTTTTATTATCATTTGCATAAGTACTATTATTCATTGTCACCATGCTATTACTATCATTATTATCATCATTACTATAAGAATATTAGTAATGATTATCATTACCAGAGAGGGAGAGAATAATTATCTATATATACCAGTACTTATCCACTTACAAGAAAAGTTTTCTATTGCCTCATGTTATATTATCCTCTCTTTTTCTCTCTCAAGACTAAAATACACACACGCATCACCCACGCGCGTGTGTGAGCGCATGCGCTGATTTACGTAATTTTAGGTAAATCAAACCTAGATACGGTAGTGGGTGAGTCTATCGTAGACGTGATGGTGGGTTGGGAACCACCAGCAATGATTGCCTAAACAAATGCTCCCCTGGGGAGGGATCACTGCTTGGCCACCCCAGTATAAAGACTTAGTAGGCTACATGATGTCCACAGGGGGTCAAGTGGTACTCAAACACCGTGCCCGCGGGGATTTGGAAATGCCAGTTGGTGGTTGGCGCAGGGTATCCAGCTTCTTGGCAGTGGGGCAAAAATGTATCCTGCTTCTGAAGTGAGAGTAGAAAGTGGGTGATGAAGCGTCGCCGTCACACGGATCAACAAGGGGCGCATCCCCCAGGGCAGAACAAAGTCTAACTATTCCTTTAATAAAAATCCGCCAGGTTACTAGGACGGGATAGTTCCCACCCCAGGCCCTGCGGTTTGGCCATCTTGTACTAGCAATGAAAAGAAAACAAGATTTAAATGGATAATGGAAGAGTATAATGAGGTAATGTACTGCTTTGGCTATGTACTCGAGGAGCCTGCTGCAGAAGATGTGTGCATATTACTGTTGGTGTTCCATTTGCCTCAAACTTCAATCACCCTAGGTCGCTGGTAGTGACCCGGTGTTTGATTTTAATTAGCAGATTTAAAGAAAAGAAAAGAAAAGAAAGAAAAGAAGAAGAAGAAGAAGAAAAACACACACACACACACACATATATATATATGTGTGTGTGTGTGTGTGTGTGTGTGTGTGTGTGTGTGTGTGTGTGTGTGACATTGAATGATGCCAGTGGTAATAAAGCACGAAAGATGTAGATCATTCATAAGAGTCGGATAAGAAATGAGTGTTTTCGACTTTGAGATATAAGATGATATTGATAATTATAATAATAATGATGGCAGTAATGATAATAATATTGATGATAGTAATGATAATAAAAATACCCGATGACATCAATAGTAATAACAATAATAATGATAATAGTAATAGTAAAAAGTATAATAATAGCAGTATTTATGATGGTTATCTACTTGCTAGGAGTGAAAAAGAATGTTCCGATTTCCTCTAATTGTCTATCCGGATCATATTAATCCTATCTCATGTCATACATTTTTCTATTTCATTCGCTCTTCCTCTTATGTCTGTCTGTCTGCCTGTCTCTCTCTCTCTCTCTCTCTCTCGTCCTCTGTCTGACTCTTTCCCATGTCTTTTCATCTATCTCAATCTCAATCTCTATCTTTCCTGTCTTTTTGTCTATCTCAATCTCTATCTTTCCTGTCTTTTTGTCTATCCAATCTCTATCTTTCCTATGTCTTTTTGTCTATCTCAATCTCTATCTCTATCTTTCCTATGTCTTTCTTGTCTGTCTGCCTGTATGTTCGCCTCTCTCTCTACGTCTCCCCTCTTCCTCTCATCCACTCAATAATTAAGACCACCAAAGTTTTAAATTTCTTTGCAACATATTGCTTATCACATTAGGCCCTTCTTCGGGACAATTTTAGTTCTAAATTATCGCACTTCCTAAAATCTCTCAAATATATGTCGACAACACGGATGCACATAAAGGTCCCATTATCCAGACGGTGTTGGTACTAATGCTTAGTTTAAATATTCCATTAACTTTTAAAGAGATCGTCTGAATGGAGGAGTGGCTTGCAAATGCTGTTGTGAATATAGGTCTAGTAATCTGCACAGGAGAGGTGGCACATATGCACATCACCTGTCGCATATCTATTTTTCTGTTCCTTTATTCATGTATGCATCTATGCATCTGTATATATACATACATGCATAAAACATTAAACACAAACACGAATATGTATTCACACACACACACACACACACACCACACACAAGATGATATTATATATATTATATATATATATTATATATATATATATATATATATATATATATAATATACACACATATATATGTATATTTATAGTATTGATATAAACACACACAACAACATATATATATATATATATATATAATATATATATATATATATATAATATATAGTATATATATATACCACATACACACACACACACACACACACACACACACACACACATATATATATATATATATATGTATATATATATATATATTTATATTTTTTTTTTTTTTTTTTTTTTTTTTTTTCATACAATGTATATGTCTATATTGGCTCCTATGCCAGGGTTGCGGTGAAGCTGTCGGCAGCAGGGCAGTGGATATCTGGTGAAAACACCTTCGGTATCTACTGATTACTGGTTTCACCAAACAATATGTCTGGCGTATTGCAGTGTAACTGTTTCAAAGCGGCAGAGATAGTTCCTCCTAGTTAGTTGGAGACTGCGAGTTGAGAAGGAGCCTGGGGGATTCCACTCAACTTTTCTTTTCTCCTGACAAACCTCTACACCAATGATTAAATACAGAAATGATAATTCATACCACATCGCCCGTCGCGTGGGTTATCAAGGGGCGCGTTGTTCAGTGGGCAACCAGGCTGACAATGTTAAACATGCATCTGGAAGACAAAGAAGACAAAGAAAACATGTCCAATTAAGAAACACATTAAAAATCGGAACGTGGAACGTAAGGAAAATGAAAGAGATGGGTAAATTGCATACTGTCTGTAACGAAATGGATAGATACAACATTCAAACACTAGGAATCAGTGAGACCAATTGGAAAAGTAATGGCAGTTTCAAAACTAAAGAAAACAAGACAGTTTTTTTTTTTTTTGAAAAGAAGAAGGAAATTATAGTCACGGAGTTGCTATGATTCTCACGAAAAAAACCTGCAAATGCACTAATTGGGTACAGCCCAATAAATGATCGCGTTATAAAAGTCAGAATACAAGCAAAACCTCATAACATTAGTATTTTCCAATGCTACGCATACACCAACATTGCAAGTGATGAAGAAATGGAAAAATTTTATAACACTCTCCAAGAAACTTTAGACACAATCCCTAACAGAGATGTAAGAGTAATTATGGGAAACCTCAACGCCAAAGTAGGCAAAAATGATCTAAAAAATGACATCTGTGGAAAATTCGGCCTTGGAGATATAAATGAAAATGAAAGAGGTGAAGATTTTATTGAATTGTGTAGTACAAATAATCTAGTTATAGCCAACACATTGTTCCAACACCACCCAAGACACTTGTACACGTGGTTTTCACCAGACAAAAGAACACGCAACCAAATTGACTACATTGTGTTGAACCAGAAATGGAAAAGTTGTAAAAAAAGACAAGACTTGGTGCCGACTGCAACAGTGACCACCAACTACCAACTATCGACTTTCAAATAAGACTCAAAAAGACGGAGCGTCCAACACCACCTCTAAAGCTCGACTACAAAACTCTTGACAACAATTACAGAATTTGAATTGCTCAATCAATGTGAAGATGATAAAACACCAAAAGAGTTGTGGGAAGAAGGAAAAGAACTGCTGGCGCTGTTTAAAGAAACTATCGCCAAAAAGAAAAAGACAAATTCCCCCTGGAGATCTAAAGAAACACTAAGTGAAATTGAAACAAGAAGATGCCTAAAATAAAAGGGGTATCAATAATCTAGTTGAAGAAGTAATTTACAAAAACAGAATCAAAATTTAAAGATTATTGCGACGAGATAAGGAAAAATTTATTTAAATAAACATTGCCAAGAATTGAAAACTGTTCTATCAATAAGACAACTAAAGAACTCTACCAAGGAGTACGAAACTTACACGAAAATTTAAACCTACATTGGACACTATCAAAACTGAAGATGGACTAGTTTTATGTGATGGAAAAGAAGTCAAAGATAGATGGAATAAATATTGTTCCAACCGTACAAAAGAATAAAGATCTAACAACAATATTAATTAACCAATGACAGCGAAGATGAACCACCACCACTGCTAGACAAAGTTATAAAGCCATAAAAGAATTAAGAATAACAGAGCCCGGGAATAGATGAAATAACGCAGAACAAATCAAGAATCAGGCAAAAGTGTTGATACTTCTTCTACAAACTTTGTACGAAAATTTGGGAATGAAAGAAGAGGGCCCGAAGACTGGTAAAATCAGTCTTTACTCCCATACCTAAAAAAAGGTGACGCACTCCATGCAAACAAACAGGAAAATTGCATTAATAAGTCACGCAGCAAATTTTGTTGAAATTATTGCTGAAAGAATGAAAATTAAATTTAAAAGAGAATTCTAAATCTGAAATTGATCATAGAGAAAAACAGAGAACATCAGAAAGACCTATACCTGTGTATTATATATATATATATTATATATATATATTATAATATATAAAATATATATAATATATATAAAAAATGACCACCAACAAGCAACTGTAAGAACCACTTATGGGTTACAGAATGGTTCGAAGGCAACCAAGGAGTACGACAGATTGCAAATTTTGTCTCCGCACCTTTTAAAAATATATTCTGAAGCAATTATAAGGGGCTCTGGAGAATTATGAAGGAACTGTAGATGTTGGAAGATACAAAATATCAAATCTAAGATATGCCGATGATACAGTATTAATTGCCAGCAGTACATTGAACTACAACAACTACTAGATAAAGTTAGAAAAGCAAGCGAAAAGGCTGGTTTATTTCTTAATGCAAGAAAAATAAGACCATGAAGATTCGAAGATAACCGGCAATGAACGATAATGAACATGTTACAATTAATGGAGTGGTTGTGGAAAATTGAAAGAGTTCACTTATCTTGGAGATGTTTTTACTAATACATAGATGATTCACCGGAGATAAAAGAAGAATTGCCATTGCCAAAAACGCCACAGTTGCTCTCATAACATCTGGAAAAACCGAAGCTTACCTTACGGACAAGCTGAGGTTACTGAACTCATTAGTTTTCCCAATTGTGTCATTGGTTCTGAGTGTTGGGGGCTGAAGAAGATAGACAAGAAAAAGGTCAATAGATTTTTAACTGTGTGTTACAGATGAGTACTACGTATTACTGGACAGAAAAGAAAACGAATGATGAAGTGCGAGAAAATAAATTGTAAAGACCGCTGTTGGACATCTTGAGCAAAGGAAACTAAAGTTTATTGGTCATGTGATGAAAGTAAAAGTATTGAGAAAAACTTGCTGACAGGGATGGTGATAGGAGACAGAGGAAGAGGCAAACCCAGACAAGACTGAGCGACATCAAAGATATTTGCGGGGTGACGATGTGGAAAGAAAAGCGCAAGATCGAGTTAAGTGGCGAAGGATGGTGGAGAGGTCCCGGCTGCTCAAACATGAGCATACTGTTATTGTGATGATATATGTATATATATGTATATACATACATACATGCACACACACACCACACACCCCACCACCACACCCCACCCCACACACACACGCACAAAACACACACACCCCACACACACACACACCCCACACACACACACACCACACACACACAATATATATATATATAATATAAAATATTATATATATAATTTTATATATATGTGTGTGTGTGTGTGTGTGTGTGTGTGTGTGTGTGTGTGTGTGTGTGTGTGTATGTGTGTGTCTGTGTATTATATATACATCATATATATATATATATATATATTATATATATATGTATATATATATATATATATATATATATATTTTATATATATATATAATATATATTAAAATATCAACATATGGTATTATTATATATATTATATATATATATATTATATATATATAAAATATACATATACATATACATACACGTGTGTGTGAGTGTGTGTGTGTGTGTGTGTGTGTGTGTGTGTGTGTTGTGTGTGTGTGTGTGTGTGTGTTGTGGTGTGGTGTGTGTGTGTGTGTGTGTGTGTGTGTGTGTGTGTGTGTGTGTGTGTGTGAGGCATAGGGGGGGAGAAAGAGAGAGGGATATGAGTGTACATGTGCAGGTATTAAAAAGATCATAACTAAACATTTTAAAAATATACAAGCAACATGTACAGTATATGTATTCAGTATGAATATATATATACTTTTGTATCATCCTTTTGGCGTTTGCTCATTTGTTTCACTTCTAGTACTGCGATAATAACTTCTACAGGCAATTAAAAATATGTACCTCTTTCTAGTTGGCTAATTTTGGGTAGCAGGACAAATGAACCTTTTAGACGAAAATAGTATCTGATTTAGTAGAGATAATGATCTCTAATCATTTGGCATCTTTCAGTATTCTACTATGCATAAACCCTTTTCTTGAAATACATGATTATAGTCAAGGAAATATGGCTTGTCATCATTAAACACCAGAAGTGTCTTGCCTTGATAAATTATACACATTAAAACCAACAGCCCCGGGCTCAACGCCATCTGTGAACGGTCCTCGAACACAAGTAAACGAACTCGCATAACTGCCTCACCCACACTTTCACACGTTTCATTTCAGATCCACCCACCATGAAGACGCGGGTCCTCATCAGCCCCGCCCATCAGCCCATGGCACTAACCTCCCTCGCACTCACACTCCTCCTTGGTGCGTCCTGCGCCTTCGCCCTGGCTCTCCCGACCGCCGATCTCGAAACAGCTTCGAGTGAGGTGCGAGCGAAGCGGTACTTCGGTCGGCCGGATGGAATTAATGATTATTTCGAATTCGGTGGAGTCTTCGACGCCAATAGCAACAATTTCGGCAACAGGGATGATTTTGCGGGGAAGCCGGATCGAAATGTTCTTACGGTGTATGAGACGCTCACCGTCACTCACACTGATTACCAGAAGGTGAGTGTGTGGGACCGTGTTTGATGGGCCTGATTTTTTTTTGTTCTTGTGTATGCGTGTATGTATATAAGTATATATTTTTTCTTCCTTTCGTTTATTTTTTCTTTTCTTATTTCTTTCTCATTTTTCTTTCTTTCTTTTGCGTGTTTGTGAGAGAGAGAGAAAGAAAGTTTTAGCGGTGTGCTTATGTATGTTCGTA
>NC_051391.1:10706228-10713728 GCF_015228065.2 Penaeus monodon | reverse complement strand
CCTTCATTATTTATCTGAAATTACTGTTAATGCAACTTACAGTTACCCACACCGTAATCTATTAACTAATTTTCTGTGTATTCAAAATTTCCACTGTCTGGTTTGTTTGCTGTTTCAGTAAAATTGTATTGATATAGAAGTAAAATTATTGATATTTATTCAGCTCGCGATTACAGCACATGTCCTGTCTATCATCGCAACTATAAATCAACATTAATGCAAAGTGAATTCATATATCTAGTATCTTCCTTAGCATTTTTCCTTTTCCATCAATTATCTCTATTTTTTGTCCTCTCCCCTTAAAGCTTTCTAAAAAAAAAAAAAAAAAAAAAAAAAAAAAAAAAAAAAAAAAAAGCAATCAGCAGTTGTGCTCTCTTTCTCTCTTCTCTTTTCTTCCTTCTGTTCTCTTCTCTCTCTCTCTCTCTTCTCTTTTCTTCTGTTCTCTTCTCTCTCTCTCTCTCTCCTCTTTTCTCTCACTTTTTTTTTTTCTCTCTCTTCTCTATTCTTTTTCTCTCAGTCTCCTATTTCTTCTCATCCTCTCCTCTTTTCTCTCGCTCTTCTCTTCTATTCTTCTTCTCTTCTATTTCTCTCACTCTCTCCTTTTTCTCTTTCTTCTGCCCTCTCCCTCTGTCCGTTCTCTCATCTCACCTCACACTCTCTCTCTCCTTCCCTCGTGGAGAGACATGGTTATTTTTTATGAAAACACCAAATTAGATTTATTTGAAATGAATTCTGATACAGGGTATGAAATTCGGTCATTGGTTTATATATATTACTGTAGTACTGGGTTATCATAAAGTGATAATTATCTAAATATCTCCATCCTTCTCTCTCTCTTCTCATTCTCTCCCTTTCTTTCTCCCTCTCCCCTCCCCATCTCTCATTCCTTCTTCTTACTCTTAAGATATGCTTCATATATACTTTATACACTGGCAGGAAATTTGCTTTTGAGTTTAACTGGGAAAGAATTATGTCATTATCTTCTGGAGTAAAAATATTATCGAGCCACAGATACTGAGGCAAGAAATTTGAATCTCAGCTCGATGTAACGGCTTTTTGCGAATGATTTCTCCTTTTTAAATTTTTAAAAATTATTCTGTTGTCTTTTTGGTCGGTATTGTTCATCAGATTACTACGATTATTGGCCACGAAGTCGAAAGTAAAACCAAAAGGACTTAGGCAGGTGTTCTACTCATTAGGGCGTCTCGGATACTTACAAAAGAATTGTTAGTAATAAGTGATAAGCAGCACTTTTGGCACTTTGTTCGCCCTGTTGTTGATTTTTGGTTTTCGGTGTAATTATCGTTAAATGTTTAGTTTGTGACAACTGATAAGGACAACTGCAGTAAATAGCGATGATGATGATGATGATGATGGTGATGGTGATGGTGATGGTGATGGTGATGGTGATGATGATGATGATGATGATGATGATGATGATGATGATGATGATGATGATGATGATGATGATGATGATGATGATGATGATGATGATGATGAAATAAGAGTTTTCATATCATTATAATTATCTTTATTAGATATTAGATATAATCGACGATGATGATTATGGTAATAAAAATAATGGTAATAATGATTTTCCCTCCTTGCAAGCGGATAAGAGTGGAGTATGTGATGATATTATTCTTATTATCATGATTATCATTATTACTATTATTATATTACTACTGTTATTGTGATTATTTATTATCATTATATTATAATGCTATAATCGGTGTTACCATTGCTATCATTTTCATTATTATCTTAAATCTCGAAGGCGAACTGTTTTAACATTAAACAAGACTTTTATGATTACTATTATTATAGTAATGTTTTTGATGATAACAATAATGATAGTAATAACATGACATAGGATAATAATGCTTATGCAAATGACAATGGAGACAGCAGTAATAAATTCCATAATGATTTATCTTTTCATTTATATCACTTTCATCGTAATTATCAGTGGGATTAGTATATTCTGATGATGATAATAGTTACTAATATGATTATAGTAATGCTTATGCGATGATAATGAAAACAGCAGCAGCATTAATAAAACTGATATGAATAATGACTAAGATAAATAACGATCATCTTAAAGGTCATGTCAATTATAACATTTTGGGTTATTAATCAGATTTGCGACTTCGAGACATGACAGTATTAATGATAACAGTTTATAATAATGGAATGTAATAATGGTATTATTTTTTTCTTCACCTCTAGACTGAAATATTGATTTATAAGATGAATAATAAAAATATTAATATTTCTTATGGAGTGGTAGTGTCTATACAATTTTCCTGATGATCTCTCGTTGTCTGGGTATACACTGACTCATTTTATTTTATAGGAATTGTATACAATAAATCTATATAAGAAATTGTAAATGGTGTACAATATAAAAACTACACGCTGCTTCACCTGGACGCTACTTTTCGTAGAAGATTATACTAAGTAATTTGTAGATCATTATGGAAGTTTGATTATTGGCTGATCTTTTATGTTTCGGTTATCATCGTTATTATCAATAGAATTAATATATTCATTTACTACTTGAACGCAAAATGAAAAACAAAGACTTGGAAATCGTACTGAAGTCCCCCCTCCTCTGTGCCAAGTGTTTTTTTTATTTTGAATTTTGATTTTTTTAGGAGCTGTTCGAACATTATAAGCTGTTTCTTTTGTTGTCACACACACACACACACACACACACACACACACACACACACACACACACACACACACACACACACACACACACACACACAAACACACACACGCACATATATATATATATATATATATATATATATATATATATACAGATATATATATATATGTATATATATATATATATATATATATATATATATATATATATATATATATATATATATATAATTTTGCTTATTGAGCCATTTTGAATACTCATGAGAAAAGTGACATGCAGGTATGCCACTTTTCTGAGGTATTCGCTATCACAACGAATCAGTGACAACGGATAGGTCTGTAAAATAATTAGATATATCAAATAACAAGTGGATTCACAATAATTTTCAAGATCATGCTGATATTGATAAATGTAGGAACGACAATGATGATTAAGGTAATAAAAAATTCTTATTATCATAATTATCATTATTACTATTATTATATTACTACTGTTATCATTGTTATTGTTATCATTCTCATTATCACTTTCATTATCATCTTAAATCTCGAAGCTAAACAGTTTTTTATTTCTTAACCCAAATTAACATTATTAATGAGACATTATTAATAAGACCATCACTCTTACAGTTATTTACCACAGTTTACACTGCGATATTTAATTGTATATTATTGGTGCGACGATTTTAGTATATAATTCATATCATCGTTGTTATCAATCTTTTTATTAACCCTACTGCTGTTTTTATTATCATTTGCATAAGTACTATTATTCATTGTCACCATGCTATTACTATCATATTATCATCATTACTATAAGAATATTAGTAATGATTATCATTACCAGAGAGGGAGGAATAATTATCAAATTTTACCAGTACTTATCCACTTACAAGAAAAGTTTCTATTGCCTCATGTTATATTATCCTCTCTTTTTCTCTCTCAAGACTAAATACACACACGCATCACCCACGCGCGTGTGTGAGCGCATGCGCTGATTTACGTAATTTTAGGTAAATCAAACCTAGATACGGTAGTGGGTGAGTCTATCGTAGACGTGATGGTGGGTTGGGAAACCCACCAGCAATGATTGCCTAAACAAATGCTCCCCTGGGGAGGGATCACTGCTTGGCCACCCCAGTATAAAGACTTAGTAGGCTACATGATGTCCACAGGGGGTCAAGTGGTACTCAAACACCGTGCCCGCGGGGATTTGGAAATGCCAGTTGGTGGTTGGCGCAGGGTATCCAGCTTCTTGGCAGTGGGGCAAAATGTTCCTGCTTCTGAAGTGAGAGTAGAAAGTGGGTGATGAAGCGTCGCCGTCACACGGATCAACAAGGGGCGCATCCCCCAGGGCAGAACAAAGTCTAACTATTCCTTTAATAAAAATCCGCCAGGTTACTAGGACGGGATAGTTTCCCACCCCAGGCCCTGCGGTTTGGCCATCTTGTACTAGCAATGAAAAGAAAACAAGATTTAAATGGATAATGGAAGAGTATAATGAGGTAATGTACTGCTTTTGCTATGTACTCGAGGAGCCTGCTGCAGAAGATGTGTGCATATTACTGTTGGTGTTCCATTTGCCTCAAACTTCAATCACCCTAGGTCGCTGGTAGTGACCCGGTGTTTGATTTTAATTAGCAGATTTAAAGAAAAGAAAAGAAAAGAAAGAAAAGAAGAAGAAGAAGAAGAAAAAACACACACACACACACACACACATATATATATGTGTGTGTGTGTGTGTGTGTGTGTGTGTGTGTGTGTGTGTGTGTGTGACATTGAATGATGCCAGTGGTAATAAAGCACGAAAGATGTAGATCATTCATAAGAGTCGGATAAGAAATGAGTGTTTCGACTTTGAGATATAAGATGATATTGATAATTATAATAATAATGATGGCAGTAATGATAATAATATTGATGATAGTAATGATAATAAAAATACCCGATGACATCAATAGTAATAACAATAATAATGATAATAGTAATAGTAAAAAGTATAATAATAGCAGTATTTATGATGGTTATCTACTTGCTAGGAGTGAAAAAGAATGTTCCGATTTCCTCTAATTGTCTATCCGGATCATATTAATCCTATCTCATGTCATACATTTTTCTATTTCATTCGCTCTTCCTCTTATGTCTGTCTGTCTGCCTGTCTCTCTCTCTCTCTCTCTCTCGTCCTCTGTCTGACTCTTTCCCATGTCTTTTTGTCTATCTCAATCTCTATCTCTATCTTTCCTATGTCTTTTTTGTCTATCTCAATCTCAATCTCTATCTTTCCTGTCTTTTTTGTCTAAATCTCAATCTCTATCTTTCCTGTATTTTTGTCTATCTCAATCTCTATCTTTCCTATGTCTTTTTGTCTATCTCAATCTCTATCTCTATCTTTCCTATGTCTTTCTTGTCTGTCTGCCTGTATGTTCGCCTCTCTCTCTACGTCTTCCCTCTTCCTCTCATCCACTCAATAATTAAGACCACCAAAGTTTTAAATTTCTTTGCAACATATTACTTATCACATTAGGCCCTTCCTCGGTACAATTTTAGTTCTAAATTATCGCACTTCCTAAAATCAGCATAGTTCTCTCAAATATATGTCGACAACACGGATGCACATAAAGGTCCCATTATCCAGACGGTGTTGGTACTAATGCTTAGTTTAAATATTCCATTAACTTTTAAAGAGATCGTCTGAATGGAGGAGTGGCTTGCAAATGCTGTTGTGAATATAGGTCTAGTAATCTGCAACAGGAGAGGTGGCACATCACCTGTCGCATATCTATTTTTCTGTTCCTTTATTCATGTATGCATCTATGCATCTGTATATATACATACATGCATAAAACATTAAACACAAACACGAATATGTATTCAACACACACACACACACACACACACACACACACAGATGTATATATGTATATATATATATATATATATATATATATATATATATATATATATATATATATATGATATATATATATATATATATATATATATATATATATATGTATATATATATACACACATACACACACACACACACACACACACACACACACACACACACACACACATATATATATATATATATATATATATATATATATATATATATATATATATTTTTTTTTTTTTTTTTTTTTTTTTTTTTTTTCATACACATGTATATGTCTATATTGGCTCCCTATGCCAGGGTTGCGGTGAAGCTGTCGGCAGCAGGGCAGTGGATATCTGGTGAAAACACCTTCGGTTCTACTGATTACTGGTTTCACCAAACAATATGTCTGGCGTATTGCAGTGTAACTGTTTCAAAGCGGCAGAGATAGTTCCTCCTAGTTAGTTGGAGACTGCGAGTTGAGAAGGAGCCTGGGGGATTCCACTCAACTTTTCTTTTCTCCTGACAAACCTCTACACCAATGATTAAATACAGAATGATAATTCATACCACATCGCCCGTCGCGTGGGTTATCAAGGGGCGCGTTGTTCTGTGGGCAACCAGGCTGACAATGTTAAACATGCATCTGGAAGACAAGAAGACAAAGAAAACATGTCCAATAAGAAACACATTAAAATCGGAACGTGGAACGTAAGGAAAATGAAAGAGATGGGTAATTGCATACTGTCTGTAACGAAATGGATAGATACAAATTCAAACACTAGGAATCAGTCAGACCAATTGAAAAGTAATGGCCAGTTTCAAACTAAAGAAACAAGACAGTTTTTTTTTTTTTTTGAAAAGAAGAAGGAAATTATAGTCACGGAGTTGCTATGATTCTCACGAAAAAAACTGCAAATGCACTAATTGGGTACAGCCCAATAAATGATCGCGTTATAAAAGTCAGAATACAAGCAAAACCTCATAACATTAGTATTTTCCAATGCTACGCATACACCAACATTGCAAGTGATGAAGAAATGGAAAAATTTTATAACACTCTCCAAGAAACTTTAGACACAATCCCTAACAGAGATGTAAGAGTAATTATGGGAAACCTCAACGCCAAAGTAGGCAAAAATGATCTAAAAATGACATCTGTGGAAAATTCGGCCTTGGAGATATAAATGAAAAGAAAGAGGTGAAGATTTTATGAATTGTGTAGTACAAATAATCTAGTTATAGCCAACACATTGTTCCAACACCACCCAAGACACTTGTACACGTGGTTTTCACCAGACAAAAGAACACGCAACCAAATTGACTACATTGTGTTGAACCAGAAATGGAAAAGTTGTAAAAAAAGACAAGACTTGGTGCCGACTGCAACAGTGACCACCAACTACCAACTATCGACTTTCAAATAAGACTCAAAAAGACGGAGCGTCCAACACCACCTCTAAAGCTCGACTACAAAACTCTTGACAATAATTACAGAATTTGAATTGCTCAATCAATGTGAAGATGATAAAACACCAAAAGAGTTGTGGGAAGAAGGAAAAGGAACTGCTGAGCGCTGCTTAAGAAACTATCGCCAAAAAGATGAAGACAAATTCCCCCTGGATATCTGAAGAAACACTAAGTGAAATTGAAACAAGAAGATGCCTAAAATCAAAGGGTATCAATAATCTAGTTGAAGAAGTAATTTACAAAAAACAGAATACAAAAATTTAAAGATTATTGCGACGAGATAAGGAAAAATTTATTTAAATGAACATTGCCAGAGAATTGAAAACTGTTCTATCAATAAGACAACTAAAGAACTCTACCAAGGAGTACGAAACATTACACGAAAATTTAAACCTACATTGGACACTATCAAAACTGAAGATGGACTAGTTTTATGTGATGGAAAAGAAGTCAAAGATAGATGGAATCAA